>NC_068355.1:33765089-33817589 GCF_020536995.1 Dreissena polymorpha | reverse complement strand
TGGCTCCATTTGAATTGCAAGAGAAGTTCAAATTGACTTGTTCAGTTTGTTAAATTTTGACACCCTAATTATATTTTTTTATAAGTGCCTGATAGATTTTTTTCTTTAAATAATTGAGATCAATGAAAATTTTAGTAAACGCACAGCATTGATGTTCTATGATGGTCATTTTTTAGTGGAATAGTATGTTACAATAAAACAATTATAACTATTGTATTAATGAATTTAGATTAGGTGTCATCTTTAAATGGGGTAGTAATTCATTATATGAGATTAGCACATTACATAGTTGAAAAATAAATAACACTTTAATGACTTACCATAGTAAAATAAAGTAGCATAGAATATGTTGCAGGTCATAAAATGTAAAACTGAAATTGAAGAAGCTTTACAAATATTTTACACTGACAACACTGCTGGTTTTCCAAAAAAAAAAATCCTTCCTATCTACCTGCCCTAGTTTTTTGGGGCAAATTTAAATATTATTAATATAATTGAGTTAAATTATTAAAATATCAATATGTTTTGATTACATTAGCTTATTATATTATTAATAATAAATACTTTGCAAGGAAAGTCCAATTCTGTTTTAATTAGTCTTAATTAGGTACTAGTAAAATTGAAAATATCAGTGACATCCAAAACTTGGCTTATATGCGTATGAATGCATATTTTCTTTGACAGTTACATAGTACCCTATTTAATTGGATTAAAAACAACAAAAAACTATAGTTTTACAACCCAGCCCAAGTTGACTCAAACTGAATTAATTCATCAATTGATCCTATTTAATTATTTTAAAAACAACATGTGTAAGATTTTGAGAATATCCCATGTATTCCTCTAGTATTCCTCTAGAACACCAACATGCACGTCTTTCTAATGATTTACATGCACTCCTTAAACAGTTTAACAAAAATAATGAATGATTAATCCAAAGAAAACAACAAACAAGCTGCTTCATATAAAAAGTTTATTACATAAGATTACATACGCAAAATAATCATTTTGATAATAAATCAAGATTATACTTCAACCAAACCATTATAAATTTATTGTGGGGTGGGGGGGGGGGGGTAATGTAAGCACTTAAACTAAAATGGGGGAAATGTCTGGGGAGGGAACATCTTAGGGCGGGCGTCCGGAATTCCTGCTAAGGGCGACAGTGTTGTTAATGTGTCTTTAGAAGAAATAACTGAAGGAAAGTACTTATTGGTGTATGCCCATCCAGAAGCATTTCTGAGCATATCAATTGGAACAGCAATATTGAATGCATTTGAAAGAGATATAACTGTTTCATGAATTGCTTTTGTTGAAGCCCACAAGTCATGGTCCTTTAATGGTAGCTTTCCTATTAGGGAATTTTATACTTATTTTTTACTCTACAATCTAGCTCTTTTGTCATAAAATGAGAAGTTTTATTATCCAACAGGTTTTGTGTTTGAACCTCACAAATTTTATAATACCAAAGTCCCATCATATAATCATCATCACAATCAGCAGCAGCATTATCATATTCATCATCATCATCATCGTTAGCAGCAGCATCATTGTGTTGTATTATCAGAATTCAATACAAATACAAACACAACCATTACAACTCTTACTACTACTACTACTACTAATTAATAAATTATCTACTACTACAACAAGAACAACAACTACGACTACTACTACTGATCTTACTTCTACTACTACTAGTCTACTACTACTACTACTACTACTACTACTACTACTACTACTACTACTACTACTACTACTACTACTTCTACTACTACTACCACCACCACCACCACCACCACTACTACTACTACTACTACTTCTACTACTACTACTACTACTACTACTTGGTACACCAGAACTTGTTGTCCATGGAGACGATAATGAGAACTCCCAGAGTATTGATCGAACCCTCGCTCAGTGGACATCATTCTCTACACCATAGCGACCATGAATTAATATTTGATGCCATGTACAACATAATTCACCTTATTACACAAAACATGGAATACACAAAATGAATGAAAATGCTTTAAAATAAATGCAAATTTGAAATTTGAAACAAAACAACCTAAGCAATACATAATAAGAAACACTACATTATTGAAACACTGATACCATGAACATTTTAGGGTGTAACACCTTATGTACATGTACCAGACCTTTTATGTACTACCGGCACTTTGAAACTTTACGTACCACCTACATAAAATATAGGTGTTATTTCCATTCATTCATAGCAGTCCTAATGAATTAAGGTCATTCTCTAAACATGATTAAAGTCTAAAGAAGGAAATAGTTTGATTTTTTTACAGTTTGAACATTAAGGTCATTCTCTCTTCTCTTCAAAGTATCACATTTCAATTATACAATATAATACAAACATTTTAGACTTTATAATCCTTAGTCAGGATAAGATAAGAGACAAATGAATTTTTATAATTTACTTCAATTTCAGGTAAGACTAATAAATCATTTATTAAGTACTACATGTACTTGGGCTAATAAATTGAACTTAGACACTCAGTGACACTTAGACAATCTGACAAAATATAAAATCTATGGCCAATATAGATCTATAAGTCTAAATTCATAAATACTATCACACAAAATACATTTCATCAATAACACACATTCATATTAAATTAGTTATCTCTTTATATTATAACTATGGTACATAAAGTGTCAGATAGTGGTACATAAAGTGTCGGTACATAAACGGACTGGTACGTAATGTGCGACATTCAACATTTTAAAAATGTTAACAATATATGGACTTCATTGTTTGGCATATACGCAATCAAAGCATATTTATTAAAAATTAAAACACACTGTTCATGGCTGTATCTTTTTATTTATACATGCATCAACTATTCTGGTTATTAATACATTTTTAAAATTATATATAAACAAGAGCACCACATTATGGGTGCCAAGCTAGGCTGCGGTGCAGTTTTGAATAAATGAAATTTATTAAAAGAATTTTTAGAGGTTAGTGACCTTGATCTTTGACCGAGTGACCCCAAAATGGGTGTGGTGTGTAGAAATCATCAAGGTGCATATACATGTGGGGTTTCAATGTTTTAGGTGGAAGCACTTTGATTTTTGAGCCTATGTAAAGGTTTTAGCACGACGCGGACGTCTGATGATGAGCTGTCTATGACAATACCTAGGGTTTTCCCCGAAAACAGCCGAGCTAAAATTGAGCGCCATTAGTCCAATTTTTTGACGCTCTTAAATATTAAGCTACTTTTTATATAGGTAATATTTGTAGCAAAGAATTTAGCCCATATAAAAAGTATCTCTAAATTCTTTGCGCGCCTTATAAATAAGACTAGAGCGCCATATAAATTAAATGGAAAACATACATTATGTCATTGTCAAGAAAAATAAAGCTGTAAAAATCTCACCTGCTCGTCTTTGATGTTGCAATTAGCACATTCAGCATTTTCAGTATCTACTAAATAAATATATGAAAGTGCCAAATGTCCAAGATACCATGACGTCCTCCTCAAAATGTTAGATCCTTTGAACTCCATTTATTTTATCCCTGATTAATCCTCTCACACATGAGGCCTACATGTAAGATTCCTTGTAATGTTCACAGCGTTTATTTTAAATTGTTTACGTTCTCAAATTTTAGCAGGTATTTAATTATAAATATTTATTTATGATTTTGATTTATTTACTATTTCGAAGATACAGTCTTGCAACGTGTTTAGTTAGTCTAAGTTACGTGTTTAGTGATTCTTACAAACAATAGACTGACATAAAAAGTGGCTCCTTTTGAAGCACAAACTGCATCCATGTATATATTACAGCTGGCCCGGTTTGATGGGGCCTGTTTTTGATAATAATTAATTACCATTTTTCACTTCCGTGTTTATTATGTTTACCAACGCCATGATGGAAAAAAGTTCGTTTCCCACAATCCTTAGCGCGCATTCACACAGGTCAGTAAGACCGGTGTGACACAATGAATAGCATACTAGATGCAATAAAAGCGTCTGTTTACTGGGATGCGTTTTGTTTATGTGTTGTCATGAATATATGGAAGTGTATTTAGGTAAACATTACATCATTCGTGGTGAATATTTACATTATGAATGATGCTTATTCTAATATGTTTTATGACAATTCCAACCTGCTTGTTGTCTATTTGTTTATACTTGATGATTGCTGCAACATTACATCATTCATGATAAAAATTTACATTATGCGTGATGTTTTTTCTAACATGCTTCATGAGAGTTCCAACCTGCTTGTTCTCTATCGGTTATACTTGATGATTGTTGCAACATGCTTGGTGACTATCCAATGTTTGTGTGTTCATTGTTCCTGAAACCAGTCATAATCGGTTTTGCCACTAAGCGTCATTAACAACGGCAATTAGCAACAGGCAGTAAGCAGAATGCAACTATGCAGAATGCAAGTTACTAAATTATGACAACAGGTGGCGCGCATTTTTTTACCGTATGTTGAATAAATTACTTTTCAGAAAAAAGCGAAAACATTTGAATCACTTTGATTAGTAAACTGAATAAGCTGAATTAGTTCCCTTTGTTATATAATCTCCATTAAACTAAATACGTTTATTATTGCCATGAAGACCAGTAGGCCTACACAATGAATTGACTGCCGTGAATGTTTTTGATATGTGTAAGAAGCAATTGGCACTCAAGAAATTATACATGTAATTTATTCAGGACATAACGGGGCTGATGTGTTGGAAGTGTGGCACATCCCTAGTCGGAATTTTCTCTTAACTTTGGAATTATTATCGTAACACGACGACGCTTTCATTCAGCAAGCGCACGGATAACGGAGCAGTCAAAATTATTAAAACGCTCTGCGGACTAGATTTCACAGTTAAATAAAGAGTCTGACCATATAATTGACGAAGACATACATGCGTTTTCAATCTGACATAATTCGTCGCTCATTGTGCATGTATTTGTAAAGCGTCTGTACTTTCAGTTTCTATTAGGATGCGAAATCAAAATGTTTAAAAGAGGTTAAAAGACGTCCGCGATTGTTGCGCCAAAATATCAGTCGATTGCAAACTTTTTCGAAGCAAGAGCCAATAAGTGCAGAATAATTCGTGTTATCGATTTTTTTTTCAAGTTTAAAGTTTATATTAAGGACAGTTTCAAGGATTAAAGATGTTATGAAACTTCAGTTAATTATAATAGTTAACAGTTTTATTAAATCAATACAAGTGTGCAGCTTCAACAAAAGTAAAGCAGCAATGATTTTAAGGTATTCAATTTTATAAATCATTTCACCCTATTTCAAGAATGAAATCACCCTATTTTTCAAAATCGATGGGTTAAAACCCTATTTCCCAAATAATTATCTGGGGCATTGAGTACAACTATTGTACTCCTCGTTGAGAAAACAACTACTTCTACTACATGTATTAAAATATCATAAAACGTAATTTTCAATCAAGTTGGAAAAAAATAAATAAAATAATGTCATATAAACAGGTCAGTCATGAACGTTGACGTCGCTCTTGGTTACCAGAAAAATTCCAACGCACGGATTTCAATCGTCATTGTTTACAATCAATTAAGTGCATAAGTACTTGAATTTATATAGCGTTTTTTAAAGGTGCATGTCCAGCCATAGGTGGTTAGCGTGTGGCTATGATAGTAATAAGTGAAAACACTGTTGGAATGATAAATAATCATATTATAACGAAAAATCAACTTTTCTATAAAAAAAATTCACTATCAAATATATATATATATATATATATATATATATATATATATATATATATATATATATATATATATATATATATATATATATATAACAAGGTATCCAATTCGAAATCATCCGAAAACGGGGTGCATAGTTTTAAACAGCCATTACTTACTAAATTTTGCAGCGATTTTCACAATTTTGGTCTTATTCAACGCAGAAATAAATTTCCTTTATATATGTCTTGCAATATTTTTACAAATACTGGGTCAACTTTTAATAAATAACACGATACACAACTCGCGTGACCCAGTTGTGATCGATCAGACCGTATTCATGACTGAAATCTTCACGGGGTAAGTGGCATTTTCCCTGCAAAGTTCACGAACCTCGATACCATAATTCAATAAAACGTATGAAAAAACATTCTTACCGTGCTTGCCCTTGCATTATGCATCAAAACTTACTGTCCAGCGCATTTTGAAACCTTTGTTTACATGCATTTCAACTAACTGACATTTTAAACACACGAGTGATTTCATTGGTCAAATGCGGAGGTGTGTCTTTACAAGTGGAGATTTCATTCATAAATATGGTCTGATCGATCACAACTGGGTCAAGCAAATTGTGTATAGCGTTATTTCTTAAAATTTGACCCAGCATGTTTAGAAATATAACAAGATATATAAATTTCCTAAAAGGAAATTCATTTCTGCGTTGAATAAGACCGGGTTCATGAAAATCGCTGCAAAATTGATTTAGTAATGGCTGTTTAAAACGATGCACCCCGTTTTCGGTTTATTTCAAGTTGGATACCTTGTTATATATAAAACGATAGCGAATTTTTTGTAAAGAAAAGTTGATTTTTCGTTATAATATGATTATTTAATATTCAAAAAGATGTTTTCACTAATTATTATCATAGCCACACGCTAACCACCTGTGTGTCCAGCTCGTGTGCCGGGAGAACAGGGCTTACTGTATTTTTTTTTGTTAAGCTCTCTAATATTTATATACTATCTGTATGAAAACATGTCGGTGAACATTAATCCGGTGTTAATTAAAAAAACATATTGAATCATTCATTTATTATGGATCTAAAACGGAGCATTAATCCGAATTAAAAAAAAAACACCGGGCATATTGCATATTAGATCGTACACATGAAATTATTTCGAAAGAAAGCAATAAGAGTTTCAATTCTATATGAGTAAGTCTTGCTGCGCACGATTACGCTCTTACTGCTCGTATATATTTGACTCTTATGAATCTTGGCAAATACCTAGTGTTTTATTTTGCTTAATCTAAATTGTGTCATGCATCTACATGTACTTAAAGAAGCATGACCAACAGCTCTTTCATATGTGAAAGAGTTTGACAAAAATACATAGTTTTATAGCATTTTATGTGGTGCAATATAAAAGTACTCTAGTAAATTTGAAATTATGTAATTGATTTCCTCTCAACATACATGCAGAGTTACAGATAACTTTTTCATCAACATCTTGGTTTACACTTTATAAAAAAATCCAGCCTTAAAGTCTATTATTAATTCCTTTTTACAGGTTAGTATAATTTTTTGCACATCCGCATTTAGGTTTATAGTCTAAGAAAAGCTCACAACAATTGCCGGGTTACAGCAGACTGTTTGCGATAAAGGGACCAGATAATGGCAAACGTTCGGCTTTTCGACTGTTTTAAAGATGGTCTTTTATTCATAATAACGTAAAAGTGCTGTTGATTTCATACTTGTAATGAGGGCCTAGACTAGTGGGAACTCATTGATAAAATGTTTACATTATATGCATTGATATTGAGTTTTACGCATGTTCACACATTTTGAATTCTTATTTTATTTTTCCAATGTGTAACCGTACCCACAGAATTTAAGTCTACTTTTTTACTCAATTTAATTCATTTTTTTACGACTTTAAGCGTCTTATCCGGAGCTCTGCATACATTCATTAGTAGCATATCTTGAAATATATCCATAGAATTCCTTTGGTTATTGAAGGTAAATTACTGTACAAATATTATGGTTAGTCATTAACCAAAAAAAAAGTTACGTCTACAAACACGCGGTTAATTTCGGTTCAGTAGCAAATATCTTACAAAGAGCGCAACTTCTCCTATGACATAAAATTTCCGTTATACGCCGTAAATTTCCGTAGTCGTCCGTAGCATTTCGGAACGACTGTCAATTGACATCATTGTATCATGCATGATTGTATGTTGCTTTATGCTTGAGTGAAACTCACATCTT
Organism: Dreissena polymorpha; assembly: GCF_020536995.1. Lineage (NCBI taxonomy): Eukaryota > Metazoa > Mollusca > Bivalvia > Myida > Dreissenidae > Dreissena > Dreissena polymorpha. The sequence continues at coordinate 33,809,617 of NC_068355.1, read as the reverse complement.
GCCATCGCGTTAATTTATTCAACGTATCAATATTTGATTCCATTATGCACCGCGCCTATTGCACAAGTCACTCTGTACAAACTAACATACACATATGCAGCATGCAATTAACGAACACGAATGTTGCATCTGTACACATGGATGATACCATTAAGCAAAATGTAAATAGACATTGGACAAAAGGCAAGATGTGTAATCAAGCATAAAAAGGTGTCTAAGTACAAATTGAAAGTACCATCAAGAATCATGACACAGTCACAAAGAAGGATGTATTTTTTAGGTAAATACACTTCCATATGAATATATTCAATAAGTTTCACAGGTCTAATAACCTATCATTATTTTACCATTTTTGAATGATGATTATTCTTTTAAAAATAATATATTGATATATCTAGATATATATCTGATATAAAGATATTTTTAGTCGGGAGTGTAAATTTGCTTGTTTAAACATAACGTATACATTCTTTTTAATCTTTGAAAATTATTTTGAAATCGTCATTTTATCAATCTCTAAACAAGTCCCTATAAGAAAAAACGCAGACAGAACACACACAATAAACGTGTAAATGTGAAGATAGCTGACGTTAAGCAACAATTACCATAATATTGAACGTCAACATAAGGATCTCGCCTGACGTCATATTCTTGACGTTCTCAAACGCTGACGTGACGGTCAACACTCCTGTGAAGTTGTTGATATCGACAACTCCATCATCTAAAGCAAAAACAAATTGTTAGATATTAATAAAAACACTGATGATTTAAAAACTAAACAAAGGTTATTTGTAAAGCATAAATACACATGGGAAACAGAAGATATATTTGTAACAAATACTGTAAAATCATTAATATGCACCCGAATGACATTTCGTGGTTTTTCACCCATATTTTTTTCGGACACTTAAATTTGTTGATTTCCGAATTTTGGAAAAGAAGATAAATTTGCGGCGATTATTTTCCCGATGTGTTTGTGTTGAATTCGTGGATCGGTCATTCAACGAAACGAACGAAAATTAATGTCACACGACTAATAATGATTTTACAGTACGTAACTCTAGTCAGGACATTTAAGTAAAATTTGCATAGTTTGATTAGATTTATTGAGAATCAACGAATAGGGTTATTTCATTTCATTTTTCAACCCTAATATTTTTGACATTTTTGTGACTTTCCACCAATTATATTCACGTTTTTTGTATCAAATAAAAAAAAAATATTATTAAGAAGAAGACGCGCGTGGTTTCGAGTAAAGAAAGAAAACAAGGAAATGTCGCGTGACCTGGTTCTATGGTATATGTGACGTCATAATTAAGACCTACGTCACCGTCTCGTGCAGACACGTGAACGGGTCGGACATCCAGCGAGCCCTACAATATTCAGCAGAAATACACTTCCGAACATTTAACATAATTATAACATGATAATCTTGCTATTTTTTAAATAAATAATCGATGTTAATTAACTACCAATGACGAGGTCTAAATCCTGGATGCAGAATATTTCAATCAAAGATCTATGCAATAATTAAGTGTATTTATAAAGATTTGGTTGTATATAGATAATTGCAATTAGATAAGCATTTAACAGAAATATCCGAATATGTGGACAACACCATGGGCACATAACATTTACTTCCAACAAGTTACACTGACAACCATCACACAAACCTATTGTGTATACATTAAACTTGTAGTTAATATTATAAGTAAATCGTTCTTGCTCAAGTCATTTCGTCTAACGCATGTGAAAAAACACTGTTAAGTATTTAAATTGTATACATGTTTTTTCCCAGTCTACTCAACCGGGTACCTGAAAATGACGATCAATCTCTGCTGTGTAAATGGTGAAGTCACATGTTGTGGTGACGTCATCACACGGTTTTCGCAAGAAACGCGGTGGGAGGTCGTCCACATCCATAATGGTGATATTCAACGTTGTGGATTTTTTTTGACCATCAACATCCTGTAAAATACAGACAATATATAAATGTCCTTCAAAATACAGACAATCGTTCGACTGAAATATTATATTTGCAAATCCTGAGCGACATTTACTTTTAGTTTTTTAAAACGAATTGTTGTTTTCATTTAGTCTACTCAATTTTAAAAATGGCTGAATGGGTCAAGTTCCCCACGGGTGCTGCTTCCCCGTACCCCGGGTACTTTGAAGTATACTTCACCGTAACCCAATGCTCAAATAGTGCTTTTGAGTACCCCGATATATTTCAACCTACCCGAGTCGGCCGCGCGCCAGAGATTGACGAAAAAACGTTCTAAAATATAGATTTTTTGTTTAAGTTGATTAAAATATCCCAACTGGTATACTACATTACTTACAAAAAAGTTTTCATATTTTCATATTTTTAGTTTATTCAGTAATACAAGTTTACGATGTGAAATCGAAAGTACATCCCGAAAATAGGTGGCATAACGATATACACACTATAAATAACGTAAGTAGATTGATCATTTTATATATAGCTCTAAATATATTAGTGTCAAATTCTACCCGAATGAAATCTCCTTACCTTATATAAATCTACACTAAATGTTGTATCTCATCATTTTTTATTAGGTTATGAAAGATTGGTTACCTGTAAGTATACCGGGGTACCCAACAGTATCATTTGAAAATCGGTGTACGGTGAAGTATACTTAAAAGTACCCAGGGTACGGGGAAGTAGTACCCGGGGGGTGAAGGAACTTGACCCATTCAGCTTAAAAATGTCAACAGTGTGTGTTACTCTTTCTGATGTCGCGTTTATGACCGAAAAATGTTCGCTGTGTCCAGCAAAGGCTTATTTAACAACATCAAACGGATTTTTAAAAACTGGCAGGACTGAATACACTAGTGAATATATATATATATTCTAGAGGTATTGAGATTTTCTAGGACGAGATGTTTCCTTTATCTTCTAGATCTATATGTATCATATATCTTGCTTTATCTCTCATAATCAGAACAAACTTAGATCTAAATTAAGCATGCACAACTTCACAAAAATAAAGAACAATGCATGCAAGTGTGAATGTGTATACGTTTACTAACGATGAGATACATACCACGGCGACGATTATCAGCATCAAGAACTTGGTTCTACCCATTGTGTCGTAGTCAATCGTATTACGGCTCTCAATCACGCCCGTCGAGCTGTTGATCGCAAAATATCGCCGCCCATCGTACTGCAAATTCAGCATATTGTTATGATATAAATTTCGTCGTCAACCTTCGCAATTAACAAGCCATCAAACATCATTTAAACATACACGCAATCACACAAAACCGTCTTTAACGCTAAATACGCAAACATAAACAATGACACACGTTCATATACACGGATATGCAATCATTTTCACATACATCCAATCACATACAAACAAACTAGCGACCATTTATAAATGCACAAAACACTAAACCATAAACACTAACACGCGAACGTAAACACGGAAGCGCAACCAAATTCAGAGACGCTTTTACATGTGCAAATAAAACGATGCCATTAATTGTTTTTGAACGGTTAGTAATTATTAAAAAGTACACACCCATATCCCAAAATCTAACATCCAAACGCATATACGCAATCACTCACGCACAAGACACAATCGCGTACATTTGTATCACACCTGCGAAATAAGATACTGGTCCAGTCGAAATTCTTTTATGACATCCGCGGGAATGTCATGATCTCTCATCTTGGACTTTACTTCAAACACAGAGACGCCAATTTGGTTATTCTGGCGTAAAAAATATGGGATAAAGATCACATTAATTACTGTAAAATCCGTATTATTCGTATTACAGTATTTATCAGCCTAATCGTGGACATAAGTTTAATTTTACACAAGTTTTTTTTGTATAACCATATTGCAAATTTTAAGTAAATGTATAATTGTTCTGTAAAATCATTTGAACCTCGCTCTGTAAAAGGGGATTTAATGCATGTGCGTAAACTGTCGTCCAAGATAAGGGGATTTAATGCATGTGCGTAAACTGTCGTCCCAGATAAGCACAGGCTAATCATCTTCCGCTTTTATGATATTTTGATATTATGAAAGTCTCTTCTTAGCAAAAATCTACTTTAGGCGGAAAGAGTCTTCCCTGATTAGCCTGTGCGGACTGCACATGCTTATCTGGAACGACACTTTACGCACATGCATTAAACCCCTTTTTCACAGAGCGCGGAAAAATAATGCCTTACGAACAAAAATGCCTTACGAAAAATAATGTAATACTATTATTACATCATCAGTTTATGTCTCTCAGTTTTCTCTATAACCGAAATGATATTCCGTTCGTTCAAACTTTGATATAATTTACCTGTTAAATAAATACATAGACCGTGGCTTAGTGGGTATAGCGACCTCCTAGAAACAGGGAGATCACGGATTCAATCCCTACTGTGAGAGCGTTCTTTAGGCCTCCCCAGAAGCCATCAAGTACTGGTCGCACAGGAGACAGACTCGAGAGCGATTAAATAAGCAAGGTGTGCGATACAATCTTACTAAATAAATAGGTTTTAAGTTTAACTAAATGCTACATTTTACCTCGCTGATGGTTATGTTATATGGACGAGCGAAAAAGTACGGCGGAAACTCGTTGATTGGTTCAACTAATACATGTAGCGTCTGGAAAAGGAGAAAAGGAAATATTTGTATCAACGTGGAATTTAATATTTTGAGCAAGGATTTGAGAACACTAGGCTTTATACTGGAGCGTAAATTTTTGTCCCAGATTAGCCTGTGCAGTCCGAACGGACTTATCATGAACAAAACTTTCCGCCGAAATGGATTTTCGCTAAGCAGAGACTTTATTTAAACAAAAAATACAATACCAGCGGAAAGTGTTATCATAGCTCAGCATGTGCGGACTACACAGGCTTATTTGTATTCAAAAGTCTTGTTTGAAAAAGGTGGTGATTATATGAGGATAACCGGAATAAACCCCCTTCGGAAGAAACACCCCTCCCTAAAAACGGCATAGAGAAGAAACCCCCTTTCACATTTTGCATATACAGAAGAAACACCCTTCCATAGCGGAAAAAAAAACCTTCAAGTTTTCAAACAGGCGGAATAAACCCCCTTCCTAATTGTTATCAAAATCCATAATTTAATGAAGGTGCGAAAATCTGATTTAAGAAGTGTACCGGCCGTTTGTTCACAAGTTGTTAATGTTACACATTAAATATTCAAGCTGTGAATCTCAAACATCACTATCGTGATAATTGACCCTTTTGAAAGATACTTGGTAGTTAAAATTAATCAAGATGGTAATAAAGCGAATAATTTATGATCGGGGGAGGGGGATAATTATTATTGAAGGATAAAATATACAAAAATATAATAATATATATTTACATTTATTAACAAAGATCAAACAAGCATATATTAAAAAAGAAATAAACAAATTGTTGATGAAAAAGACACGCATTTATTAACGATAAAACAGGCATATGATACATAAAAGACCTAATGTAGATGCATAAAAATGCGTGAACAGCAAGGAATGAACAACACTCTTCCCTAAAAACACACAATTATAGTCAAATGCTATAACCGATGGCCTGCAGGAACTCGCGGATGGTCTCCTCCCCATTGCTGTACTGTTGGCACAAAGACAATATCGCAGTCTGGTGAATAGTCCTGGTCTTCCTCTTCTGTGTAAATTCACACGAGCCGCACTTTTTCGAAAAATGAATGAAAGGCGCCGACCATGACACAACTTCTCATCATTATCAACAATGGCCAGTACATTAAAGGACATTGAATATACGTAATTAAATGAAGGTGCGAAAATATATTGCCAAACTACATTGTGCTGATTAAAGAAGTGTACCGGCAGTTTGTTTACAAGATGTTAATGATGAGATGCTCGTGTGAATTTGTCTTACACTAGTTTAAGTGAGATTATATGATTTTTGTATGTGTAAAATTGTACTATATTGATAAAAATATGCCACAATAAGACAAAATAGTCACGAAGAATTATACATTGAAGTCAAATTTCATGAAATGCAGCAAAGACAAGTTAGCGCCCGAGCCGATTGTGACGAAGATATTTAGTGCACATTTGTCTACAATAACCGAAGCATTCGTCTTTTTATTAGGATCGAAGTTAGTGTTCGTGTGTCGTATTAATAGATATCGTTGTTTACACATTTTATATAATTTCATAAATATTTGACAAAATCGTGCATACTCTCCTTAAACACTCAAAATTAATAAATAGAAGTTGTGTCATGAACGGTTTCTTTAATTATCATTCGATAAACTGCGGCTCGTGTGAATTTGTCTTGATTTTGTTAAACACTCATAATTACTTTCTTTTAACTGCATAGTACATAATGGCTTACTGCGGGCATTGTGCGTTTGTCTCTGATTTCATTATGGAAGGATGTTTGATCCGCTTTGGAAGGGGGTTTAATCGCATATGCAAAACTAGCGCTGGTGTTTCTTCCGCGTATGCAAAATGTGAAAGGGGGTTTCTTCCGCTATGCTGTTTTCAGGGAAGGGTGTTCCTTCCGGAGGGTGTTTCTTCCGTACACCAATATGAGTCATATTTTTAAATGTACGCATTACACAAGTTTTCGAAATTAAGCTTGAAAAATATGTATGCCCGTCGTGGTAACAAAACCTCATCAGGTGTTTTTTTAAATTATATGACTGACACTTTGTCTTTCAAAATTTAAGCGCGTATTTCATAAAGTTGCGTATAAATAGCAATTTAAAACCTTAATAGCATCGTTTAACACGTTTAAAGGTTCAAACACCTGTTGTTAATGTATAAATTACAATTAAGTGTTCAATAATGTTTAGCGACAAAGTGAAACAGCTGCGCTTGCATATAATCATGCACTCCCTTGAATTTCTAAGGGAGACAATCGCGCCTGTAAATTGTCATAAACATACAGCATTAAGCTCCCTTGTTTGCCAGCGTAGAAATATGTGCTTCCAAACAATTTTAAGTTTGTTGTTTTGTTTATCATTGATTGCACTGGTCGTGAACCTCTATACAAACAACATGCACGTCCCCTTCCGTTAAATTAATAAATATAATGTAGACAAATTATAAATAGTTCCGAAGTTTCACGTTATAAAACGACGCTCTTTTACCCAACCGGTACTAACTTACTAGGCTGCTTTGGTCGCACGTGATTTTAATTGCGATTTTCGTAGTTCCCAGCTGGAAAAAAAACGATGGTATACAAATAATTTTATGGTATACAAATAATTTTATTAATTTGGTTATAACGCTTAAGTAGATAATCCGCGCTGAACGAAAACGGGGTTTAATGTATGTGCTTGAAGCCGCAGAGGCCAATATGGGACGACACTTTACTCCTGAATCCTGAACTGCACGTTAAGTATATTAACTTAATATAAACATAAATATAATTTAAATAAAAATTCCATACAAGTGGAAAGTGTCGTCCCTAATAGCCTGTTGGGACTGCAAATACTAAAATGGGACGACACTTTACGCACGTGCATTATGCCCTCTTTTAAGCGCGGCTCAAGTGCATTCGGTTTTCTTCAAAATGACAGCTCTAGTTTTTCGCGCAATAACTTTAGAACTATGAACAAGAACTACCAAAATCTAGTATACACATATTTAATTAAATCTTAACTTAAAAGCAGAAGAAAACAATCGATTCACGAAGGACGTTTTGCATATATTTACAGCTGATTAATCGAATTAAGCTCTGGTCATTTCAATGTCGTTCCGATGTCTGTCTATTGAATATTGCTCAGAAAACAGATTGTGCCCCGAGCAAAGTCATATCAATCGGACGTGACGTCAAAAATGTGACGTCTTCAATTAATATCATAAAGACGATACTTAAAAACGGGACGTCATCGTACTGAGGTACGCGTTATACCTGAATTTGGAGGCCCGCGTCCAAATCCAACTCTTCTTTAAGTGTAAGCACGCTTTCAATCATGCTGAAATAGCGATCTGAACGACTGGGTGTGTATGACGTCACGTTGCAATTTCCGCTTAAGGTGAGATTGGCTATCACGTGACCTGCATCAACCCATAAAAATGAATCAGACATTTTACCAAGTATGGAAGTCTTCTTAGGACCATGTGCGAATCCCAATGCACTCGATAAAACTGTACACCACACACACGTATATGTGAAGGATGAGAACACTAAAACAATCTGAATCGGAAAATTCACTACAATGGCCCAACATTGATTCGGCGATTTTTTATATGACATTTAGTCGACAAAATCTGCCTCTACTATTGTAGAAACTCAAAACAAGTTGCTTCTACTTTTTTAGCCTTAACACATCCATTAAAGTGTTAATCTACCGGTATTTAAAATGATGAAATAAACATTGTCTTATCTAGATCTACTAAGAAAATGAAGCGCTTTGGGAAAACGGGGCTTAATGCATGTTTGTAAAGGGTCTTCCTGGATTTTCCTGTGGAGTACGCATAGAATAATCAGGCACGATACTTTCCGCCTTGACTAGATTATCGTTAAGAAAATAATCCCTTTAACGAAATTTCCATAAAAGAAGAAAGTTTCGTCCTTGATAAGCCTTCAAACTGCACAGGCTAATCTGGGCCGACAATAAACGCACACGCATTAAGCCATGTTTTACCAGAGCGGAGCTTAATCAGATACTAAAAACTTGTTCCGAGCACTATGAATACGCACATACGGGTTCTGTTTCCTTGACAGTTACGTCATGCACGACGTCATTATTCCTAGTTTGTCCTGAAAAAAGAAAGATAAGACTTATTATTAAATGCACTACTGCACTAATTATGCAAGTATGATTTAAAAAAATATCTTACTAATCAGCTTTTATCTGAATGCTAGATCAATTGATGACGTGCGTTACAATTAAGAGTGAGTTTCAACAGCGAGTTTCATAGAAAAGTTTCAAACGGTCTGGGCAGTAAATTTCGATATTTTTATCTATGCAAAAAACGAATTTGGAGAACACAAATTTCTATGCGAATTAACAAAATGTGATGTACCGGCAGTTGTGCGATATCACGTATCGTGCCTAAAAAGCGTTTCATTAAGAATAACAATTATTAGGTGTATTTTTTAATACGCGTTTTGCTTTTATAATGTTGTCAAACAATTATTTTTTTAATCGTATACAGTTCAAAATGAACAACTTTGATAAACAAACATCAATAAAAATGTGTGAAAATGCGTAATTACGCATCAAACAAACATGTGCATATCTCAAACATAGAGACATTTTTATTAAAACATACTGGGATACGTTTGTTATCGTCATTATTATACGTGTGTTACATCTTACGAAGATTATGGTAAATGTCAATATATGAGCCGTGCTCTGTGAAAACAGGGCTTAACGCATGTGCGAAAATGTCGTCCTATATTAGCATGTGCAACCCACACAAGCTTATAAGGGACGACACTTTCCGCTTTTTGGTATATTTAGTTTAAAGGAAGTCCGTTTATAGGAACTTAGCGAAAAGCCAGTTTAGGCTTTAAGTGGCGTCCCTGATAAGCATGTGCATAATACACAGGCTTACCAGAGACGACACCCTTCTCATATGCATTAAATCCCCTTTTACAAAATCGAGACTCGTAACGTTTTATAACCAGTAACAACATTAACTGTGACGCATTTAATACAGCATGTAGCCACCACAATCAAAACGAAACGTTCATAGAAACAACAGTGTATACTCTTTGACATTTTATACCAACGAACACAGTGCAATTTTATTATAGTCAAAAATTTAAATGTATGCAGTATGCGAAGGTACAAATGCAGGTAGCAAACTATGTTCGAAATATTTATTTTTGCTCAATGAAACGCGATTGTTTAAACACCATTAATTAATTCTTATCTAGAATTCCAATACGGAATATTTGCCGCAAAATACTGCTATTGAATCTTGTATATGCAGCGCCATTGAATAATTGTTCCTAACTGATTAGCCTTTGGGTAGATTATAAAGTTGTATACTGAACGCAAGTTAACAGCATTCGAAGTGTACGCGCGATCAATTTTAAGTAAGTTTCCAGATCTATACTTGTCTTACGTGAACATGAATCTATAAGCAACTTATGTAAGATTCGCTCTGAGAAAAACGGGATTTGTTGCATCTGCATAAAGTGTTGTCCCGTATAAGCCTGTGCACTGCGCACAAGCTTATCACGGACGTCACATTCCGCCCAAACTGGATTTTCTTGAAGAAGATTCTTCATGTTAACATAAACTGACTAGCCTTGCTACTATGGGACGACACTTAACGCACATGCTAAGCCTCGTTCTCCAAGAGCAAACCTCAGAATATTTATTACTCAAAGCGTAGCAACCTCCGCGCAGAGATTTGACGGGAAATAACATAGCTGGATCAAATTCCTTGCTTCATAACCAACCATGTAATGCAGCGACGCACGATATATTTAACACGATATATCGCCTTTTGGGCTACCTACACAAGGGCGATATATCGTGTTAAATATAGTGTGCGTTGCCGCGTAAATGATAGCCTAGCCATGTTGAACAATAATTTGTTACGGTAATTTCAATAACCAAAATCAACGCATTATCGTTGTCGTCATTTTCCTTCACTGGGGCTGTTGTCGATGGGAAAGTCGGCGGCAATGTGGGAAATTCGTGTAAACACGTAACGTGAAAGGGACGCTGACGTTCTTCTTCCTCGCGGACGCTTCCGTTGCCTGAAACGCCCAAGTTAACAAATTACATCAAAATATTCAGCTATATTGCTACTGATACATCAAGTACTGGTTTACTGCAGTGATTGCTCATGATGATCATTATGGTCATGATAATGATGAAAATGATGTTTATAATGATGATGTTGTTGCTATTGTTGTTGATGATGTTGTTGTTGTTGTTAATGATGATGATGATGATAGAAAAATCGAATACTGAACACACATAAACGATTTAATCTTAAGATAGTTAATGTTGATTAATGAGTACCACAATATTAAACGTCAACGTAAGCGTCTCGTCTGACGTCATGTTCTTAACATTCTCAAACGCTGAAGTGACGCTCAAGTTTCCCGTGAAGTTGTTGATCTCAATAAATCCGTCGTCTGCAGTCAAAAAAACAGTTGTATATATATAAATAAAGCCCTACCGTAAATACAATCAAGTAAATTATGTTTATAAAGTGTCAAATGACGGGGAAACATACGGTCTTTTAAATAACAAATACTGTAAAACCATTTGGGCCGTGCTCTGAGGATCCCTGCAGATCTTCAACACCCCGGCCTTCCATAAATGCTTTTATTAAATTATATAATATGACTGAAATTAACACACTATTATGTTAATTTTGACATATAATCACATATATCTAGGATGGTGCATCTGAGACTTATTAGAAATTAAAAAATCCAATTATTTACATTTATACCACGTTGCTATGTACCTTTACATTCGTACCCAAACCATCGTTTATGTTACCTTTGCTTAACATATATCGGCTTCTATGTCTAAAAATTTCAATATCAGACCTAATTATTGTGTACATTAATCAGTATTTGCCTTATATGTGTATTTGCTTACACTATAAGGAAGTTCCTGTTAACAGCAATATTGGTTGCAATTATAAATGTTATATAAATTAACTATTTCCAAAAGTAAAGAAACATCAAATGTGTAAATACATTATTCGAAGCTTAAAAAAACACAATTCGTTCTCCCTCTGCTTTTCAAGGCAGATGTCACTTTACTTGTGACATGTACCATAAGGGCTTGGGACCTTCTAGCTTTTATATATGCAAAACACAAATGAATAAATCACTGTATAATGCTCAATAAAAGCTAGGCAGCATTAAGATTTGTTTAATTGTTACTAAAGTTGATATTATGTTGTCGTTAAAGTAATTGTTAATACTGTTGTTGTATAAGTCCAAAAGCACAGTGTCAAAAAATGCTATTATATCCAGATATTGTTTAAGTGTGAATGATGAATGTCCAGCTATTAATGTTTAACTTTTTTCATTTGGTTTCTTCTTTCCATAGCCCTTCAACTTAAGAGCATCTATCCACTCTTCATAAGACTCTGATGACTTGAAGGGGCACCACCAATTTCCATAGTACTGTTTGTGGCAACCCGTATTCCTGTACTCAAAACATTTGTTGCAGCTGCGGTAGGGCAGTTTCTTGTGGTACTGTCTCCGGAACTCCCCTGCCTGCTCAGCCTCCAGGTTCCTCTTCCTGTAGTGCTATGTAGAGTATGGCAGGTAAGATTCGGCTGGGGCTGAAATCGACGAAGTCAGTTCCAGGTCAGGGGCGGGAGCAGTCACAAAACGCACCAATGGTGCTGGTGCTATGGGCACCGGCACTTCATGCTTTACCTCATCTGGTGGCAGGATTCTTCTGCGCACTTGATGAATGAGAGAGCCTTTCGTGCTGATCTGGATGGGGAACTTGTGTGGTTCAGTGGTTCCCATTTCCAAGGAAACTGGCCTTTTAAGGGGCGCTGGCAGTGATTCAGGCGCTACCAGTGGAACTTACTGAAGGGCAAGTCCCTGTTCCAGCACGGTTCTTTCTCTGAGCTTTCCACGAGCACTGAACCTGAAATCAGACAAATATATAAATTATAATCTATATATTTTTTAATAGAAACAAGAACAAGAGATGTGTTTGCCAGAAACACAATACCCCCAAATACGCCGCTTTGTTTCTTTTTTTTTACCTTTGACCTTAAAGGATGACCTTTACCTTTCACCACTAAAAATGTGCGGCTTTATGAGATACACATGCTGGCCAAATATGAAGTTGCTATCTTCAATATTGCAAATGTTATGACAAAACTTTAAGATTTCTTAAAGTTTTGGGACAGAATGACAGACAGGCCAAAAACAATATACCCCCTTTTTTAAAAAAGGGGCATAAACAGCCTTTCTTATGTTAATCAATTATTATTTTCATATAAATAAAGTAATATATAAATTGACTCAAAATGTTATTGAAATATTATAATATGCCGATAATATTTATGTATATGTGTACCGTACTAGTCAATAAATACCTACCAAGCAGTCAAGGTGCGCTGGTTTATATCAGACAGCTGAATGCGTGTATTCTGTATCACGCGCTGACTGTTGAATACCATCTCTCTTATTAGGTTGTACTTCTCCAGTACTGTCCGCCACCGCGCCTGTTGAACGCCATCTTTGGTGGTGGAACCCGGAAAGGCTGCGCACAACTTGACCAGCAAGGCTTCCTGATACCTGTTACAGTCATTTAGGTGGCTGGACCAAGTTGTGTAGGCAAAGCACATCTGTAATTGTTAAAGATAATGGTTTATATTATATGAATAATACAGACACAATAATAACAGAAATAAAACAGTGAAAATAGGTTTGATACATGTTGCTTATTTGCTAATAAATCCTGATAAACTTGTGGAACATTAATAACAAATGATGTGCTTGAGAAACACTATTGCCCCTTTTGAGCAATTTGACCTATATATTTGACCTTTGACTTAAAAGGATGACCTTGACCTTTCACCACTCAAAATGTGCAGGTTCGTGAGATACACATGCATGCCAAATATCAAGTTGCTATCTTCAATATTGCAAAAGTAATGACCAAGGTTAAAGTTTTGGGACAGAATGACAGACAGACAGACAGGCCAAAAACAATATACCCCCTCTTCTTCAAAGAAGGGTCATAACAAATTATAAATTGAAAATTAACTAATGTGATGTTGTGTAGTTTTCTTGCCTTCTGACACTCTGGACTCCAGGAACCAGCTGTATCCGGGATGTCTTTGGTACCTTGAAGCGTTCCTTGATCAGCTGGGTCTGATGTCGGTCCTTATATTTTGACGGCGACTGGTCGTAAGGGGACAACTTAGACCACAGTTTCACGATGTGGTCAGCTTCTGCGTTGGTGATGGCCTTACTTTCCTTGTCTTTTAAATGAAACAAATACTCAGCCAGGTCCATCATATGACCATAACCTGCAACTCTGTTTGGTCCAAAAGAGTCCTGAAAGCATGGATAATTAGTTGAGAAAGAAATGTATTAATGGAAAATAAGCAGAGCACTAAAAATTTAAAAGTACATGTGTTATGCTCATTTTGCGCAGTTCCTGCAATTAAAACGCCAATTTAACATGCTGACTCCATAATATACCTATTGATATAAAAATGGGTGTAATCATAAATACACAAAGATATTAATGTTTATATTGAGTTATTAGTTTCCATTATTAATCAACACGAAATTGTAAAATTGTAATCATTAATGAGTGATCATTTGAGGACAGAATGCCTAAGTTTATTATATTATATCATTCATCAAAACCTACCTCAGCTTCATCCTCAACACGTTGTGAACTGCCAGCGATAGCCGACGCTGATGTAGCGGTAGTTACGACAGATAATGATGAAGTACTTGCTGCAGCTGTTGTAACAGAAGCTGCTGTTGCTTTTGTCATAGAAGCTGCTGTTGTTGTTTCTAAAGAGGCACTCGTTGTGGTAGGTTTGGCTTTGAGCTTAGCGGGAACGTTGTACATCTGCTGGCCATACACATCCTTCGCTGACATCTCTTCAAAGAATCAGAACACCCTATCTAACTTTTTAACAATAAACATTTCTATACAAAAGTAACACAAACATGCCATTAATTTCAACATGAAAGTAAGTATAATCATTGTTCTCCTTCAATACCTGATTGAGACGGCCTGTTCTGCTGCATGATCTGCTGAGCCCTCTCACGACTAAAAGCAGGCAGAAAGTAATCCACTATGTGGATGGTTGGATCATTATCATCCATGGCCGCGGAGTCCTCAAAGCCCTCATCCAGGAGGCTGTCATCAGGCTCCACCGCACTTACAGGGTTTTTAGCACCCGTTTTGTTGTATAGATATGCGATACCTATCAGCTCTCCTGTAAAACAAAAATGTAAGAACTTAAGCGCTATATGATATAGGTTCATGTCAAGGAGTAATCTGCTCATACAAATGGTAAAAATGCCTGATTTACTCCACAATGTACATCTGGTTTAATATAGAATAAATGTCAGAGAAATGTGTGAATAAAACAGCTAATAGAAATTTAAATTACCAGTGTATTTGTTTGGCGGCTGGA
Source organism: Dreissena polymorpha (assembly GCF_020536995.1). Lineage (NCBI taxonomy): Eukaryota > Metazoa > Mollusca > Bivalvia > Myida > Dreissenidae > Dreissena > Dreissena polymorpha. Next base: position 33,794,524 of record NC_068355.1, on the reverse strand, counting down.
ATGTCGGGAAGATATCCTTGTTAAAAAGCTCCTGACTTAGTCTGTTGGCTGCTGTCTTCAATCTGGAGTCATACAATACAGTCTCCAATTCAGTGCTGGTCGCAGTAATCTGCCGGTCTGCGTTCCAGCGCACCAGGCCCTCCAGCAGGTAAGTCTGGAAGTTGCTGGCGCTTGCACTGGTTCCTGCAAAACAATCACACAAAATGTTACTATTTAAGATCGTTACACTATTCAACAGAGTGATGTATGTTTCAACAAGAGATTAGTAGTATTATAACTAATTTACATGTCTTGGTATATCTTTCATGATTGGAATTAAGGAACATTCAACAAATGGGGTTTTATTCTGTATAACATTGTACCTTAAAGGCTATAATAGCAATTAATATATTTATACCTTAAATTAAAACACACAAAAAAGAACACAAATAAATCTTACCAGGAATGAATCGCTGTAGGTGGAGATGGAAGGACTCCAAGGAGGTAGATCCTCGTGCACAGCGATACACAGGCAATACCACGCCACCCTTCTTCAGCGTGCCCGTCTGAGTGTAGAGCTGTACACCTTTAGGGTCCTGGAGGCACTCTACATGCTTCTGCTGCTGTTTCCAGAGCTCCCAGATACGCTCATGAAACAGTGATACACCCATGGTATCCCTTCCTGAGTCACCACCGAACAACTCCAAGACAGCCTGGATACGCTCCCCGATGACCTCTGTGCTTCGAGTCATCCGACGACAGTGCAGGGACAACTCCTTACGGTCTAAACGGACAGAGACATCTGAGTCAGACGGGTCCGTGATGTTGGCTTGTATAAGCTGCTGCCTTTTAGCTTCGTTGAGAAGATTCAGGTCAGACTTGTCCCAACAAAAGATGGCTGCTGAAAGCTGACCCATAAATGCCGCGTACAGTCTGTGGGTGTCCGTTGTGACCCCAACAGCAAGACGCCGCATGAAGTGCCACACGTCTAATTGCACCACAAGGTCAGGCCAAGCTGTCCTGAAAATGTCCATCAGTGCTGACTTCCCGCAAAAGTCGCAGTCTGTTTACAGCAGGATTGGTGGTAGGACATCAGCCTCGGGCTAGCGTTGTACGAGGCCTTTCACCATGTCGCCTAACCCACACCCTTCAATTGATGTCATAACGCTCATTAGCACCTGGCCATGTTCATTGCCAACGTTAGTCGACCATGCTGCCGTCCGAGCAGCTTCACCTGCCAACTTCTTGGTTACCTGAAATAAATGTAAAATAGTTCTAAGGCAATTGTAATTTTATTCTATGGTTATTGTGTCTATTTTCTAACAGATTCTAAAAGTGTATTATTCAATATTTTCTACCCATGTATACCTTCTTAGTAGAGTCCATCTTTAAAATTCGACCAAAGATGGATGTCAAAGCCGCCTTGACCTCTTCTGCTCGAGACAAAACCTCCTGATGGTAAACACGCAGGAACCATTGGTATGTTGGCAACTGAGATTGTTTGGGCAGCTCCTCGAAGACAGTTTTGGAACTTTGCTGTCACAGACTTGAGGTACAAAGAACAGTCGTTCATGTACTGCAGTTGTTGCTTCGTCCACCTCAAATTGTGAAGCTCAGTGATCTGCTTCTGTAGCTAAGTAGGGCTGTTACCTGAAACAGCAACATTTCAAAAACTTGCACATGTGTGTGGTTCGTCTTAAAAGTTGTAAAATAGTATGGCTTTAAGACAAGAAGAAGAAGCTCTATCTTCAAACTTAATGCTTTTTATGGAGACTTGGTGACTAACTGACCGACAGACAAACTGACCGACAGAGTGACTCAAATTAACCGTATTGTAAATTTCATTTGGGTAAGATATATACACATCTTAAGCTGTACAAAGTCATGATTACCTTAGCCTCGGTGGCGCACCAAGTATATGACACGAGTGTCACATGCGCTATGGTACATTATCTGTACCGGAAAAGTGGACCTGGTAGCCGGATCCAGCTGATCCAAGATGGCTTCACTCCAGCCTATCTGATTTTTCTTGCACTTGACACAGTGCAAACTCTCAGTGGCTAGAATGTAGAATGAATCTATGTCTAGCACTATCCTGGTCAGCCGGTACAGGCCGTGCTTGGTCAGATGAGTAACCTTGCAGAAGGGACAGGTCAGCACCATCCTGCATAGCCGCAGTGGAAGCCACAGGAATAGGCGATGTCCAAAATATCTAAATATATAATTGACACCAAAATGAATGCCAGCACACACAATACAAAAATGTTTTAATTTTTATTATTTTTAACACTAGAAGTATTATGTCAATTGATATCAAATGCTGACTGAAGTGCAAAACACTGTAAAGAATAAAGGCAGTAGAAAATAATGCATTACAACACTAAGAATATACTATACATATTCTAGTAATAACATGCATACACTAAGAAAAAAAAACAAATACATAATGCAGCCATTAAAGCCATATTGTGAGTTAAAACAGCTTTACTTAATGGTTTTTCAAATCATACACACCAGTCAAATCTTGGCTTCTGGTTTGGTATTGTCTGGTTGGTCCACCTCTGGCACACAGGCGCGCCAGCTCTCGATGAAGGGAAATTCTGGAATTTAAGAAAAGTGTCTGTGTAATATCTAATATTTACTTATTTTGAGTGTTTGGAATTTGCAGTGTCATGATTTGGGAGGAACAGAAACATAAGCTAAAACATTGATATTTGCAAGCCATTGTTCCAGTTACTGATTTCACATGAAAAATATGAGTTAAGAAATAATCTTCTATGATGGTTTGTCGTCGAATAACCCACAGTAAGGAGTATAGATGCGTAGGAATTTAAACACGAGTGCAAAGCACTAGTGATTTGATAAAACGCATCTATAGTCCTTACTGTGGGTTATTTGACGACGAGTGATATGATAAAACGCATCTATACTCCTTACTGTGGGTTATTCGACTACAAACCATCAAAGAAAAATAATATTTTGATTCTAACACTATTCTGATTGATTTGGTTCAAGCTTTTGGACGTGAACTATATTGTTTAATACTCTGCCCTTCTTTGTACAAAGTTCACTATTTAGTGACGTCATTGAATTGTACAAACATATGACGTCGTTTCCATTCATAAATTTTTTGCGAATGACGTCATTTTCATTGAGAACAACAATCGTAGAAACTAAATGACGTCATGTTTATTGATGCTACTGAAAAGCTGACATGCTATAATGTTTCTTTAATTTTGTTTTTTAACAAATAACATTCTTTGCAGACGTGGTTATGCCACTTATCACCAAATGTACAATTTTGTTGTTTCATTACACTAATATAAATGCTACATATATTACATTTCTTTTAGAGCGCATTTTAGCACGTGCATTTTACTGCAATATTTTATTCATTAATTCGGAACTATTTTCGAAACATTAAGCTCCGCCAATAATTTATTGCAGAATAACCCACACCTGATTTCCTTCTTTGTCTATAGAATACAAGTCGCGTTCCGGGTTAGAATTATCCATAAGTAGGGCTGTCACGATACGCCGTGAGCGTACTGCGGTATATCGTGGTACGGCAACATTGTATCGCGGTACGTACCGCGATATTTTACAGAATATGTATCTGTGAAGAAAACAGCAGAATAACAAGTTTTACAAACTTTATTAAACTCAATAATCAGAAAACACTGGTATCATAGTATGACTAGAAACTGTAAAAGAAACTGTAATAAACTTGATAGAAGTAGTCATACTCTCTATCAAAAAAACACTCTTTTGAAAACACCTTTTTATGACTAGAATGTTAAGATAACGCTATAATGAAGAACAATGATGATTTAACTTTAAACTGTCCATATGTAATCATCACATAACCTAAGAAAATGGACAGAAATTATCACAAATCACAGTTCTTTTTACAAAATAACAACATGTCAACCAATTCTGGAGCGAAGGACGCCCTTTGGGCAGTTACAATATCACCGGCTGAGCTGAACACGCGTTCAGCTGGCACAGATGTTGCTGGCATGCACAGGCGTTGTTTTGCGACAGAGGCAAGTAATGGGAACTGGATACAGTTTTTCTTCCACCAGTCTAATGCGTTGCTTTCTATGCTTATCTGATTCATTAGCTTATATTGTTTTGTTTCTTCTTCGATTTTCTCCTGCACGGACATGGGTGTGGCGGCTGTGGCCTCTTCAACATTCTCAAAGTCAAATATAGCTGCAAGACCAACTTTTTTTGAGGAGTCTGAGGACCGCTGACATTTGGCTGCATTCTCTGAAATATGAAATGTTATAATAAACAAATATATACCAGTTCTTAAAATTATAAAGTATGATTTGCAACATTTTTTTTTACTTTATAAAAGCAGGCCTAAGTTAACAGGTTAATATATAACAAATCACCTTAAATTTTTGGATTGAATAAAGTACATTTTACATTTTACTGTAACTGCTGCATAGTGCACTTGTTGTTTATACCTTCATCAGATGTCTCAGTAGGAGATGGTGATTGGCTGGTATTTGGCCTCTCGGGAAGCAGAGGATGTGGAGGAATATGTTGTCCAGGGGTAGGAGCCTGGGTGTCAGCTTGAACGTGTACCTGAAACAATCGGATTTTCTTTTCATTGCTAGAGCTTTTTGTTGTATACATTTCTTTGATGCATCAATGCTGATATTTTGCTCTGTTTTATCACTTTACTTAATACTGACTTCCCTTTATAAAATGTGTTCTAATATTATAATCAATATTATCATTAATCCGGCATTATTATTTTCACTATTTATCATGCGAAATAGTAATAGCAGAAGCAGTAATGCAGTATGTTTTGTTTTGTAGCTTTGTAACCCCTACCTTTCCATCCCCAGATTGTAACAACAGCGCAAAACGATGGTAGGTGTTCTCCATAGCCTCTGGTGTCAAGTAAGTGGTCTTGAAACGTGGATCCAGAAGAGTGCATTCAGACAGGAAATTCTGAAGCTCCTCACTGGTGTACCGGCAGAATAATAACAATACTTTTCTGGTTGCTCACAACTCATGCAGACATGCTTTAAAATTATCATTCTCTTTTTACTGATAACTAATTTGATCAATTTTTTATAGTTTTTCAGTTTACATTCTATGAATTTATCACAAAATAAAAATAAAATTTGATAATTGTTAATTGTAAAGCAATAACCAAATAACCGGCGTTCTAAGTCTCGCAACATAAACTTCTCTGCATTCAACGCTAACCTAGTATTCTCTATATTCATGAACTGTGCTATATGTGTATGGCTTGTTGTTCATTCTTAATATTTAAGTTAAATGTCAAAAGTAGATCTATATGCTTTGGTTATAAACAATGCACATTACACGAAAGAAGGAAAATGTGATCGATTGACAATTCAAATATGTCGACATACAGTACATGTAGAAAACATGTGAAATAAGTCGTGTTTATAATAAATCGTCAAAAAAAAATGGGGAAAATGACGCAATAAGTATGTCATTTTATGACGGCATCAATAAGCTGATTCATTATACGGATGGCGAAAAATTATGTCATATGACTAGATTTAAAGGTTGAAGGTCGTATAATTTTGAAACTTAAGTTTTGTCGACTTTGTTTCTTATGAAAAATCATTCAGTGGTACAGTAAATATAAATTAAAAAAATAACAAAACAAAAATCGTGTAATTTTATATTTTATTTCAACAGTTCTTTTGGTGAATATGTCATATATATATTTTTCTGCAAAATATGCACATTTTCTTCGAATGGGTGACCTTAAAATTCGATCAATGAACCAAAAAATATCGACCTAATTTTAGCGCATATCGCATGACGTCATTTAAAAGTAGTCCGTGCACGCGACAGGTATATTCCACAGTGTTGAATACAAGCAAGTATATTCCACAACGTTTATACCGTCAATGTCGCGGTGAAAATGGGATAAAATCTGCTATGTTTGCTTTCCTATTTAATTCACGTTAGGCATAGAGCTGTGTAAAGTATAAGATGGTAAAAATAGCACCACACTGGAATTGGGAACGTCCCATTTTGTACACGGGTATTTTATCTGTTGTGTACTGGAATTTTTTCCATTATTTGTGTATTTATATATTAAATTATTTTTTCGTACAATAAGGGCATTTACCATAGATAAATAAAACATTGTGCAAGTTTAAACATAATTAAGTTTGTATGCAGAAATCTGCAAATGCAGCCGAGTTTACCAACGGCTATTATTAGACTTACTGCTCCGGTTCATTTGAACAGCAGTAATGTAGTGTACATGACGTAGCGTGTGACGAAGAAGAAAGTTTATCGCGTTCATAAACTCATTTGAATAAAGCGAGAGAATGGCATAAGGGTCTTTATTTAACTATGCTAAAATAATTATTAAAGACCCTAGATGCAAAATCGTCAATTATTGAGTTAAATGGATTATTAGATGGATTTTAAAGTATAATTAAAGGTAAGATACTAGTTCTTACGTGTTTTGATTTTTGTTTGTACTTTTGTCGTTCCCTGTTCTCGGACTCGGGGAAATGATTTTAACATGGGCGCCATTGATGCATCGGATCACACACGGCATACCCATAATATTATATAAAAAACACGTTCTGCGCGTCCTTAAATTCGTCGTCCGAAGTTGGAAAACGTATTGCCCTGTATATTTTATCAAATAAAGTGTCAGTCGCTGCAATGGTCTGTTTACTCGTCAAAATTGTCAAGGTCGTCGATAGCTAAAGAAACTTCAGCGTAAAGTTTATTTAGTATTGACAGACCTGTACAAAGTCGCGCCAGTCAAAAATCATAAAAAGCGACATATAAAGTTACGGTAGCCAGAACTAGGTCGTCGATGGTGTACATGTATGTTGACATCAACAGCATTTTGTCAGGAGCAATCGCCGCCATATTGGATATTGATAATTTTCTTTCGAAAATAAAATGAATTATAGTAAAGTAAAATCATCTTTTCGCGGTCGTAATGTATTAAAATTCGCATACTGCGTACAATTGAATGTAGGCATATGGTGATATTTTTACTGGTTTTACAGTTTATGTGTGAATTTTTTAAAGACTATTTTGCGTACCAGAACAAATACATGTTTATCACTACGCATGGTTACATTTGTTAGATTTTAAGCGCTTTTATGACTGAATTAAAATTATTGTTAAGGTTATTAGATCTATTTATGTTAAATGTCACGTTGAAAAAATCAAAAGGGATAAATAGAATACTAGGATTAGCGTTGAATACAGAGAAGTTTATGTTGCTCGGCTCGAACACCGAAAGCGCTCGCCAAGGCTCGCGCTTCCGGCGTTCTAAGCCTCGCAACATAAAGTTCTCTGTATTTAACGCTAACCTAGTATTCTCTATGTAATTTATACATCAAATTATAATAGAAGTATAGACTTTTTACTAAACATTATATTTAATATAAAAAGAAATTTTGGCATTAAGTTAAGAAATATTAATTCATTCCAGTTAGTGACACTTCAATGACATAATTAGTGTGATTGTAGTGATGAATGATGATAATAATTAAAAACTATGAAGAAGTAATAGCATATTAGAAACAAAATGAAAGGCTACCAATAAGCAATTAAAGGCAGGCAAAAGAAGCAAGAAAGAAAAGTGTTTTGTGAGGTTAATAAATATAAAGGTAAACATCTGTTAAATAAAAAGGCGTGACAGAAAAAACCTTGCAATTACGACTTGAGGTGAAACCGATATTAAAAATAGAAACACAATGAGCAGGTGAAATTTATCAGTTTAGGAGCTACGTGTTTATTACTAAGACAACAACCAACACCAGCTATCTATTGATATAGTAGAACAAAAGCCAAGGATAAATAAATTCACAGAAAAGGTATCCCAGACACCGGAAAAATACATCATTACCTCATGTTGGATAAACATCAGCACCACTATTCAAACAAATGACATTGAAAATAATTATTAATTATTTTACAAATAGTTGTAAAAAATAACAAATTACGTGTATCAACATATTTTTTCCACTTGAAAGTCATTTTGATTATATAAAGAATACAGTTACGTTGTGTTAATGTATTCAGTTCATTATGATAATTGCAAACTAGATTTAAGTATTTAAATAACTAGTTATTTTGCATTAGAAGTTAACTACCTTTTCTTGCTGCCTCCATCTGTTCAATCTCCCACACAAGCACATCATCGCTCATTTCCTTCCTGGGGGAAAACGTTGCGTGAGCAAGGTTTGGTCTGAGAGGTCGAAGGCGGGCAGACTGTTCCCGCAACTGCCTACGGGCCAGGTCAGCAGGCATCATGCTGAACAGCTCTGCCTTGGTGGTTGGAGTACTGGCGGTGGGTGTCGGCATTTTTTCTTTCTTTGCCTTGTGGTGCTCTACAGGCTCCTTGCCTTTAACAGTTAAAAGTTATTTGGTGCCTTATATGCAATTACTACAAGAACAGACCAACAAACATAAAACACAAACAACTACTGCCTACCAAAAATACATAGTTACAAACTCAACATTGGAGTGTTTTCAGAATTCTTCTGATAAAATAAGGAATGTGAAGTATATGCATTTACTCAATCGAGTCATGTACATTTTTGACGATGCTGGAACAGCATGGTCTAAGGTTTGATAACCAGTAAAAATATTCTTCACAATGGCGACCTATGTAAAAGACCGAGCCAGTCCGATTGAGATAACTCGATTTTTCAGTTACTTCCCTTGGCATTCGCCACTGCGTAGGAGATTGCTCGTTGATTTTCATTGATAACATTCTCCTAGCAGAGTTGTCGTTCGTGTTGATAAAGGTAAGTATTAATAGAAAAGCATATCCTGGGGAAACAGATTCAATAAGTGTATCGGAACGTTAATATCAAATTAGTAATTTTACATCCATTTTATTTTTATGGACCAATGAAACAACTATATATTTTCTCTATTTTGTTTGATATTAGTTCTCGATTAAGTAAATAAATTGCGAATAAAAACATGTAAATTTAACTTTTTACGTGATCACAAACCTTAAGAATGCGAACAATTTCAAACCTGAAAATTGTAAACGCTGCACTGCTATTATATATATAGATAAAACAACATTTCTTTACGTAATTGTCCGTCCCGCTAACGCAGTGGTAAGGACGTTCGCTTTTCCACCTTTACGACACCGGTTCGATTCCCGCTCCCGGCGCAATGTTATATTTTGTCTGTTTTGTGGTCACCATTCCGGACAGGTGTTTTTTTCCGGATAATCTCATCCCCCCCCCCGCAGCATTTGACCATATAAAAAATTAAAAAGTATTTCAGTACAAAACAAATAGCTGGAAAGTGTAGCTATCATTCAAAATTCGTCCCAACTGTCGTCAATCTAATTTTATTAGGTAGGAGTGCTGGACACACTCCGGGTCCCAACATTATGCAGCCTCAGCGCGGAGGTAACTCATTACCTTGGAAAAACACAAATACACACACTGGGTGCAGCCTAGGCGCGTATAGACTCAAACAAGGCAACAAACTCAAGTGCGGGCACAATCATTTAAAATTCACATATTGAATACGATATTCTAACAGAAATTACACAACCACCTAAGTGTACATACCATGTTTGATATTTCGTTCGATTGTTAGATTTCAGCATATACATCTATAAGGTCATTTCGCTATTAGTTAACTTATCCATATGTTCGTGGGCGAACTCGGATAGTCAAGTGCTCATACGATTGAGCTCACATGGTCCGGCTATGTGCTCATACCTACTTTCGAGAATCATCATGAAGGTATTGCCATACTTAATGAACAAGAAGGTGACCCGCCTCCCAGTTTCGCTCAATGGGTCAAGTTACCCACGGGTACTACTTCCCCGTACCCCTAAACTTTTTTTCGTACCAAAAATGTTTCGTACGCAAATTTTTTTCGTACTAATTTTTTTTTCGTACCCAACATTTTCGTACCCAATTTTTTTATCGTACCCAAATGTTCGTATCAACATACACAATTGTGGTGATATAAATAAACTTAAATTGATGTTTTATATCCATCCTCTTCAAAAGCATCGTCACACCAGTACTGCCAGTACTTTGATTTTAAATATTGAACCATATTACACTTTAAATATTATCACAACAAACAATGCTTACACTATGTCTCAAATCAGAAGAAAACATTAAAAATAACATTTACAAACTCATGTTCCAGATAGGTGGATGTACAATAAAAAAAAGGTTACACTTCTCTCTTATTAAAATAGAATAACATTATGAATGCACAGCTACATTGAATATTAGTCTCACACATGTATATAAAGCAAGTAATTAATCATTTCCTTATAAAAACTACCTTGTGGAAATGAGTTTACGCACTCCTTCAAGGCAAACTTGTTTGCCGACAAAGGAGTGTCTACCCGCGCCTCCTTCCTCATGTCGTACACAATATACGCACAAAATCCTAGGGCGTTTTCCACAACCCAGTGGAAAGTCTGTCCCCTATACTTTGCAAATTGGATTGTGTATTGCCCTAGGATATGCTGGCGACTAGTGACATCGCCGCCCAATCTTCGCACGACAGCTACCGCCTGATCCTCAACCACATCTGGTGACTGAAACAGTGCCGGAAGGCTGCCTGTGCTTACCATAGGGACCTCTCGGCGAATCATCCGCAGATCCCCAGAGGGTAATCGCGCGAATTTCGGACGCAGATTCATTACTGTACATGTAACAACATTACATATGAAAACACAAAAAGAATTAGAAAATATTATTAATTTTGATAAGTAAACATTGCCATCTGTGCAATTTAACGTTTAAACGAAAGGGGGATAAATGATTAAAACGGAAAACGTTTAAAATCCATATAAACATCTAAACAGCAGTATTCTACACGAAGGGTACTCACGAAACCACAACAATAATACTCGATGAATGGGCTGTCCGAAATCCGAAAAATATGTACACTACAATTACAAGATGATACTACAAATGTGCACGTTAACATTAAAAACGATTACTGACATTATTGACTGTGATATTATTCTTACCTATTTAAATGAACAATCGTCGTTATAACATTTCTATAAGTGCTTAATATAATACGCAAATAATACACAGTTTTTCTCGCTAAGAATTTCAAGATGGCGATTTATGGAAGGTTGTTGGAAAGAATGCTGCGATTTGATTGGTCAATTTATGGAAGATTTACGGGAGACTGCTACAGTCTGATTCGTCAGCGAAAGATGGAAGATTCGTTTCCACGGAGCGCAACTGTGAAAAAGGGCTTTAATGCATGTGCGTAAAGTCCGCACAGGCTAATCAGGGACGACAGTTTCCGCTTTTATGTTATTTTCCGTTTCAGGAAAGTATCTTCTTAGCAAAAATCATGTTTAGGCGGAAAGAGTCTTCCCTGATAAAAACTTCACAGGCTAATCTGCGGCGGCACTTTACACACATGTATTGTTTCACAGAGCGCGGCTCATTTATATTCATCGGCATGAAATTTCGTGTTAAAAAAAAGACTTTTCGGGGACACGCTATTTTCGTTGATTTCTGGTTAAGGAATATTTTTGGGAATCTGCATCGGTCATTTTCCGTTGTGTTAGTGTCCAATTAAAAGTGTTTGTGTTTAATAAGTGGATCGGTCAACGAACGAAATCATTGATTCCGATGTTTACCGATGTGTTCCGATGTATTCTGATGTGTTCCGATGTGTTTGTGTTTAATAAGTGGATCAGTCAAGGAACGAAATAAACGAAAAGTAATGTAACAAAAATAATAATGATTTTACAGTACGTGAATCTAGTCAGGATATTGAGGAAAGTATGTGTATTTTTATTATATTTTTTAAGAATAAACGAATAGTTTTATTGTATCGAAATTAATATTTGGGACCCTATGAATTCTTCCTTCGAATTATGATCTCGTCTATCAAGTCAAATAATGAAAATTGATCACAAAGAGACACGTGGATTTGATTCACGAAAGAAAAAGAAATAAAAATAGGGAAAGTCACGTGACCTTGATCTATAGAATAATTGACGTCATAATTAAGTCCTTCGTCACCGTCTCGTGCAAACACGTTAGCAGGTCGGACATCCAGCGGGCCCTACAATATTTAGCAGAAAATAAACTTCCCCAACGTTAAACACTGTTCTAACATGACAATCTCGCGGAATGTTAATATAGATAAATAACTAATTGCTGTTTACTGCCCAAATAAAAGTATAGGTATCGATCCCGAATGCAGCATGCATGTATTTAAATCAAGGAATTATAAATTAATTGTGTTGCTGTGTAACTATTTGGTTAAACATATGTAATTACATGTAGAGAAGCATTTGCCAAATAAACCGATCGTTCCAAAATCACGGGCGCATAATTTATTTCCAGATAAATACTCTAACAAACATCACGCAAACATATTGTATACATTAACATAGCGGTTTATTGTTGACAACACGTTCTGGTACAAGTCACATTGTCTTAGGCACGTGAACATGCATAATCACATGTGAGTATTTGAATAATTAATATGATTTTGTATCAATTCATTTAACCGGATACATGAAAATGACGATCAATCTCTGCTGTGTAAACGGTGACGTCACACATTGCGATGACGTCATCCGACGGTTTCCGCAAGAAACGCGGGGGTAGATCGTCAACATCCATGATGGTGATATTTAACGTTGTTGATTCTTCTTGTCCAGAAATGTCCTTAAAAATACTAACAATCTTATAAATATCCTTTAACATATAGTAGTACGAATGAAAACTATTCATTTAGTTGTGTTCAAATACACAATCCAAAAAAAGGCTTATATTACATCATCAAACTAACAGACATAGAGACTGAAAGACTGGGACAGACAGAAAAACAGACAGTTAGACATACGGATTATGAAATAGACAGAAAAAGACGGACGGACAGACACACACAGACAGACAGGCGGACGGACGGACGGACCCACGAATGATACATTGTGTGTCTAATAATTTGTGGGACTATCAAAATCGTATTGTGGGTCTTTTCATTTTTGTTTCTAACGAAAGATACATTGTATGTTTTTCAGACTTCTGTGTCTATTCCACTATTTGTCTTTTCATCCAAATAAATTGTGGGATCATATTATGTCAAATAAAGAGTTACAACTCCACTGGAAAACTATGTATTTTACACAAACACCAACAAATGACACATATGTTAGATATGTTCAATAAAAACATATTGTATCAAATAACTGTCACGAATGCATACTTTTATAAATGTAAACTACCGGTAATTCAATCAAGTATTTGCAATCTATGCTAGTGCTCTAATGAAACAATAAAACACTTATTCTTTGAATGTAGAAAAGTTCAACCATTGTAATCACTTTCCCCAAAACTTAAGGAAAGGAATATTGACATAAGTTTCCTTTATCATGTCAAAAATATTATAAATGAAATGATCCGCATTGTGCATCAAATTGCGCTTAACCACAACTAACTGGATTCACACATTAAAAATGGCAACATTTCATAATGTAATTTCTTCTCTTTCTCACTTTAGCCATACAAAACCACATAAAGCATCGCACACCAAGACCATGGTTACCCACCAATTCAACATACATTCAGGTACATTTACACAACATGACTTAAAACTACACATTTTTTATTTTTCAGAGGTGTATGTAAAGACATATAGTGGATATTTTGCCTGCAAGATAAAATGGTCAAAAGTAATGTGCATCATTGGTCTATTCAAAACAATGTTGCAAACCAGTAAATGACAAAATGCAGGCATACTGGACAAACTTTAATAGCATAAGATTAACAAAATGGTTGTGGGATGTCACTAATATGAACCTAACATCAATTATTGTGGGTCATCAAAGAAAGATATAATTAAAATGTTACCGAAAAAAATATGACCTTATTCTTAAACTAAAATATCCATCTCTGTAGGAAGAGTGTAAAGATTAGTAAATATAAGATTTAACTATGTTCACAAATGGATTTTACTGCAGCAGAACTAAATGGAACAAAATAAAGCAATTAAAAACGAGGGCTGTCCGAGGAAAGCGCTGGTCAACTTTTCTGAATACTTGTCACATATTTGCTCAGATCACATGTTAATTTTCAATATGTTCAAGTTATTACAGAGTATAATCTCAGATCACACGTACTTTTCAGGACATTGAAGTTTTGTAATTTAAGCTTTTGTAATGAAAAACTAACATTGACAAATACAAATAACATTTCTCCAAAGTTATTTGTGATTTATAAAAAAAATTAACCGCATCAAATGCCGCGGTGGGTACAATAGCTCCCATTTTCTTTGAAAAGTTGAGCTAAACGACACCTAGGGAAAGTCAAACAAATATTGAAATTGAATGTCGTATTCTTCTACAGACTCAGTATTAATTCTATCTACAACATGTATAGACAGTTAATATGTATAAAAATAAATATCTCCATTTACCTATACACACACGTGACATGAACTTCAGAACTAGATGCCTGTCGAGCCCAGTGTCAATAAAGCAAAGTTGGTATCCTGTTCGGACACAGACACACTTAATAATAAAAAAAACTGACAAAAACCAACAAGAAATATTTGTTTAAAAAAAGTGTCAATGCATAAGGGAGATACAGACCGGACAAGGTGTATAATGCTAATTTTTTACCTTTGAACTCTTATATCGACTTGAGCGACTATATCTGAGGCAATCAGAAGCCTGTTTATGAAAACGACGAGCCAATGAACACAAGGCTTTCTAATCAACGCATGCGCGTACACCCGCGTGTTGGACATGTGGCTTTTTTGTGTAGTGGGACTGTCAAACTTGCAGAACCCATACAACGGATTTATATTTGACGATATTTGAAGTGTGACCCTGACCTTTGAGCTAGAGACCTGGATCTTTCGTGTTGCTCACCGGCTCATGGTGTTGAACAATTATGCAAAGTTATTTTTAAAAAAGTGTCAATGCATAAGGGAGATACAGACCGGACAAGGTGTATAATGCTAATTTTTGACCTTTGAACTCTTATATCGACTTGAGCGACTATATCTGAGGCAATCAGAAGCCTGTTTATGAAAACGACGAGCCAATGAACACCAGGCTTTCTAATCGACGCATGCGCGTACACCCGCGTGTTGGACATGTGTCTTTTTTGTGTAGTGGGACTTTCAAACTCGCAGAACCCATACAACGGATTTATATTTGACGATATTTGAAGTGTGACCTTGACCTTTGAGCTAGAGACCTGGATCTTTTGTGCCAAGTTATTTAAAAAAATGTCAATGCATAAGGGCGATACAGCCTGGACAAGCAATCCTGACCGAAAACCTAAACCAACTAACATACAGACACGCAAGTGCCATTGTGGTAACTATATCGAGCTCACTGCCAGCGGCATGACAAAAATTATTCAAATCATACTGGTAAACATTCCCATCAGAAAAAACTAATTGTCAGTGTTTAAGTCAACTGCCTCGTCCTTTTTAAATATTACAACAAGTAACTGTAAAACAAAAAACATGCTTAGGGTGTGTGCATATGTATTTTGTAATAACAATTTCAAACTAAAATGTCTAGACAACTCTTTCTTAAGACAAAATTTCATTAAGATTTGTCAAACTTAATATTATCTTTAAAAAAATGGATCAAACATGTGTCTTCAAGCATATTTACAATTATTTTTGTAAATTTTTGCACACATTCTAGCTTTTGTACCCACATGACCCAGATTTCATATTGGTCTTGCCAAAACATTTTCTTCAAGTTTGGACCATACATATGGCAGCTTAAGTTACAAATTATTAGCGACTTTTGGAAAGGACACACAATCTCTTTTTTTAATATCAAAAGCCACAGGAGAAAAAAGAATATATTTTGAAAAATGTTTCTTCCTAAGTAGTGACAAGTAGAGCTTGATTCTAAATTCATTTGTGACCTTATGTTCATAACATGTGTTTTATTCTATACCTTAAACTTTACTTATAATTATTTGTAAACTGAAATCAGGTATATAAGATAATAAATAAGGTACATTTCAAAAGCATCGATGAAGCAAGGAAAATATTGCATCTAAGCTTTTGTATAAGCATTTTTTAACGTTTGATAATATACCAGATTCTTTTCCACCTTTAAACATATACATAGTAAAGTTTCGATTCAACAAATAAAATGCTCACGCAAAAATTACCACTTGCACACAAACATCACCCATATTTGCCAAGTCACTGTCGCGTGAACTTGTCAATGTCTCTCGAAGGTATTCTTATAATGTTCCATCCGAGTACCGGTAGTAAACAACATGTTTTTATTCTTTCTTATGATTCATTGCACTAATTTTCTTAATTATCTTGTCGCTTGACCTTTTCCAAACGTGCCCATTTTTCTTACGACTTTTCTGTTTGGCATCTTCAACCTGCGGTTTCCGCGGAAAAATTCCACATTTTAGATATTCACTTAAGTCAGTTTTTATTTCCTCTGTTTCTACCTCTGTGAATTTCTGACGTTTTGCAACCTTTTTTGGGGGGCTTCCTTTTTCTCTTTCCTTCAAATTCCTCTTCATCCTCATCTGATATAGTGTGGTCATCTTCGTCCATGCTTCTGAAAAAGTTAAAAAGAATATTATTCAAATAGAAGCAAGCAACACTAATTCAAAACTTATTACAAAATATATAGTCCTTATTTCTGACAACACACACTACAGTGGCGATAATTAAATCAATAGGATACCGCAGATTCTGCTATTTGGTCTTCTCAGATGACCTTGTTCAGCATAAATTTCCAAAACATGACCAAAAAGCTACCGATTTTCTAATAGACAAGATTCACATCAAATATCTAAGCCCTAGTTCTTGCTCTATCAGAAAAGGAGTTTTCTCTACGCTCACAATGAGCATTTTGTAATCAGGTGAGCTGAAAAGTAGTAGTGAGATCTTAGAAAGCCATTCGAAAAAGTAAGAGCAAGGTCAAAGTTTCAACGACGCTTTGAAGCCATATATTTGATCAAGTTGTTATCTTCAATATTACAAAAGTTATTCATTATTGCAAAAGTTTAACCAAGGTTAAAGTTTTCAACAGAATGACAGACAGACAGGCGAAAAACAATATACCCCCGATCATTCGATCCGGGGCAGGGCATAATAATCCACTGTTAAATTTAAATGAGTTCCAAACCCACAAAGTACGAGATATAATCTTTACCTGGCTTAATGTTGCAGTGTATTTCCTAAGGTTCACCTCCTGACTGGCTGTGTGTGACGTATCTTGACGTTCTGATGATCAAACCTCTTGACTGGCTGTAGAGCATGTATCTTGATGTGCTGATGGCCAAACATCTTGACTAGCTGTGGGTGATGTATCTTGACCTGCCGATGACCACACCTTTTGACCAGCTGTGGGCGATGTATCGTGACCTGTTGATGAGCACACCTATTTACTGGCTGACGGTGATTTATCTTGACCTACATCCTGATTTGAAGGAATAAAATCATTAACAAAAAATAAAAAAATGCCAGAGTTTCGGCCAATGATGTGCAGACTAATGAATTATAAAATCAAAAACACAGAAAAGGTTGAAAATAGTCACATACACAAACATTATGTGTATATGTAAAGCCAAAATTGTTAATATGTTTGTACACACATTTTAAATTGAAATCAAAGTAAAATGAATAGTTGAAAAACGTGTTACTTTACAGTAAATGTTATGGATTTTCAATTTATTTTAGTCAGTTTGTAATACTGAACATATTTAAAAGGCAAGTAACAGAAATATTAATGTATCAACAAAAGTTTATGTTTTCATACCTTTAAGAATCCCTTCTTCAGTGCAAACTCTACATCATTAAGAAGGTCTCCAAGTTCTTTGGTTGTTTCTGTAAAGCCACTGAAATGAAATTTTTTTTTATTTGATTATATGACTTTTTGTGTCATTAATAGGTATGATTTGTGTATATGAACTACATCACTAGTGTATCTTTTATCCCTATTGTTAATGTGTCTTTAATAACAATCTAGCAACTGTCATGTCCATAACTTGTGTGACTAAATGTCCGAAAGTTGTGTGACTTAACTGTCCGTAACCTAAGTGACTGCCAAGTCCATAAATTGTGAGACTTTAATGTCAATTATCTAAGTAAATGTCATGTCCATAACTTGTGTGACTATCATATCCGTAAGTTGTGTGACTTAATTGTCCATAACATAAGTGACTGTCATGTCCATAAATTACGTGACTTAAATATTAATAATCTAATTAACTGGAATGTCTATAACTTGTGTGACTGTCATGTCCATATGTTGTGTGACTTATTTGTCCATAACATAAGTGACTGTCATGTCCATAATTTGCGTGACTTTAATTTTATTAAACTATGAAACTCTCATGTCCATAACTTGTGTGACTGTCATGTCCATAACATAAGTGATTGTCATGTCCATTAATTGCGTGACTTTAATTTTATTAAACTATGAAACTGTCATGTCCATAACGTGTGTGACTTTAACGTCCATAACATAAGTGACTGTCATGTCCATAAATTGTGTGACTTTAATATTAATAATCTAATTAACTGGAATGTCTATAACTTGTGTGACTGTCATGTCTTTAAGTTGTGTGACTTATTTGTCCATAACATAAGTGACTGTCATGTCCATAAATTGCGTGACTTTAATTTTATTAAACTATGAAACTGTCATGTCCATAACTTGTTGTGACTGTCATGTCCATAAGTTGTGTGACTTATTTGTCCATAACATACGTGACTGTCATGTCCATAAATTGCGTGACTTTAATTTTATTAATCTATGAAACTGTCATGTCCATAACGTGTGTGACTTTAACATCCATAACATAAGTGTCTGTCATGTCCATAAATGGTGTGACCTTAATATTAATAAACTAAGTAACTGACATGTCCCCTAACGTGTGTGACTGTAATGTCCGTAAATTGTTCGACTTAATTGTCCATAATCTAAGTGGCTGTCATGTCCATAAATTGTGTGACTTTAACTTTATTAAACTATGTTACTGGCATGTCCATAAATGTGTTTTTTAACGTACACCACCTAAGTGACTGTCATGTCCACAAATTGTGTGACTTTAATGTTAATAATCTAAGTAACTGTAATGACCGTAAGTTGTGTCACTGTAATGTCCGTAAGTTGTGTGACTTAATTGTCCATAACCTAAGGGAATGTCATGTCCATAAATTGTGTGACTTTAATGTTAATAATCTAAGTAACTGTAATGACCGTAAGTTGTGTCACTGTAATGTCCGTAAGTTGTGTGACTTAATTGTCCATAACCTAAGGGACTGTCATGTCATAAATTGTGTGACTTTAATATTAATAAACTTAGTAACTGACATGTCCCTAACTGTGTGACTGTAATGTCCGTTAGTTGTGTGACTTAATTGCATATAACCTAAGTGGCTGTCATGTCCATAAATTGTGTGACTTTAATGTTAATAATCTAAGTAACTGTAATGGCCGTAAGTTGTGATTCTGTAATGTCCGTAAGTTGTGTGACTCAATTGTCCATAACCTAAGTGACTGTCATGTCCATAAATTGTGTGACTTTAATATTAATAAACTTAGTAACTGACATGTCCCTAACTTGTGTGACTGTAATGTCCGTAAGTTGTGTGACTTAATTGTCCATAACAAAAGTGGCTGTCATGTCCATAAATTGTGGGACTTTAATTTTATTAAACTATGTAACTGGCATGTCCATAATTAGTGTGCTTTTAACGTACATCACCTAAGTGACTGTCATGTCCACAAATTGTGTGATTTTAATGTTAATAATCTAAGTAACTGTAATGACCGTAAGTTGTGTCACTGTAATGTCCGTAAGTTGTGTGACTTAATTGTCCATAACATAAGTGACTGTCATGTCCATAAATTGTTGTGACTTTAATTTTATTAAACTAAGTTACTGTTGTGTCTATAACTTGTGTGACTTTAACGTCCATAGCCTAAGTGACTGTCATGTCCATAAATTTTGTGACTTTAATGTAACTGAAATGTCCGTAAGTTGTGTGACGGTCATGTCTATAAATTGTGTGACTTTAATTTTATTAAACTGTCATGTCCATAACGTGTGTGACTTTAACGCCCATACCCTAAGTGACTATTATGTCCATTAATTGTGTGACTTAAATTTTATTAAACTAGGTAACTGTCATGTCCCTAACGCAGGTGTGTAACTTTAACGTCCATAACCTGACTGACTGTCATGTCCATAAATTGTGTGACTTTAATCTATAATCTAAGTAACTGTCATGCCCATAACGTGTGTTACTGTACTGATCATCAAGTGAGTTATTGTTGAAATCAAGTATAAGTGTTAAATAAGATCAGACGCCATTTTATATTTTGGAAACTTAACACGGACAATCCTAAGCCAACTCCTATACACCTCCCTTCAATCTTTGAATAATGAATAATGCTGAACGTAATTAGCTGCACTCCAAACCCGGGGGTTAACTTCCTATATACGGTATATAGGGGTGTGCCGATTAATTGGGGTGTGTTTTTTTCGACTAAAATTATAGATATGGGTATGGTTTTGAGCATCTAAGTATAGATATGGGTATTGAAATCAGAAATTTGCTAAATGGATATAGATTTGAAAGTATCAGTATCAAAATGGGAATGATAAATGTCATTCTTGTACATAAATGGGTATCAATCAGTAGCGAGAAAGATGCAGAAACTTGACTGTTTTTATATGTTGCTTGATCGAACAAGATGATACTGTGACGTCATATATTAACATACGTCATAATTAAGTGACCAAATCGTTACATAATCTAAAAGTGCCGTTACTAAAAGTTACTGCAAATGATTTATGTAAATTGTGTCGGAATTTGACGACTGTCAAAATAACCGACTTTATGCTACATGTGTACACGGAATTATACTCTGCCATGGTGACATCATGGATAATAAAATATTTTTGTAGAAAATTTTGATTATGTGTGGAATCATGAAATCGTTATCACGGGCTTTGAAAGCAAATTAAGAAAACATTTAATTTCCGGTCATACTTAAGAACGCTCTTTATAATATATCAAAACAACATAAATCTTTGCATAATTCAATAAGTATACTGTATTGATATGATAGAGATTAAATTCTAGTATGAAATGTGACCACTTTTCAAATTCTAGTACTGAAATGGGTCCAGTTTATCAAATTTCTTGTATTGAAATGGGTCCACTTTCTCAACGGTGTCGTATACAAATGGGTCTGCTTATTCAAAAATATTTATCAAAATGCATCTACTTTATCAGAGTTGGGTCACATTCGGAAGTCTCAGCGGGACACTCCTGCCCTAAAATTTGGGAAGATACCCCCCCCCCCCCGGGAATCCAGATAACTGCAGAAGGTTGGTGGCTCTACCCAAACGCACAAAACAAACAAACCAAATACATAACGAATAAAATTTCCACAATAAAAGTATTTCAGGGCGTTTTTCAAGAGAATGTAAAACTACCCATACTACTGGAATTTAAACAAGAGCACCGCATTACGGGTGCCAACGCTCGGCTGCGGGTGCAGTTTTGAATAAAAGATTGTCTAAAT
This sequence comes from Dreissena polymorpha, assembly GCF_020536995.1. Lineage (NCBI taxonomy): Eukaryota > Metazoa > Mollusca > Bivalvia > Myida > Dreissenidae > Dreissena > Dreissena polymorpha. The sequence goes on along the minus strand of NC_068355.1, from coordinate 33,772,980 downwards.
TGTTTTTTAGAGGTCACAGTGACCTTGACCTCTGACCAAGTGACCTCAAAAAAGGGTGTTGCGTTCAAAACTTCTCTAGGTGCACCTACATATGGAGTTTCAAAGTTGTAGGTGGAAGCACTTTGACTTTAGAGACAAATGTCAAGGTTTTAGCACGACGCGGACGGCAGACGGCAGACGAAGAGCTGGCTATGACAATACCTCGGTATTTCTCAAACAAGAGGGCCATAATGGCCCTGTATCGCCCCATTGTTTTTCCTGTGCGAAAAAAACGTGCAATGCGCATGGGTTGAAATGTACTCAAGCATGTGACTTTCTCTTTCTATCCCTCGTCCCACTGGGCGCTTAAAGTTGGAAGGGTGAGCATTTTTATATATGGAAAAAGTTACTACCATGTTAACTAAACAGACTAAAAAGCCCAGGAATTGTTTCACAGGTCCTTTGCTAATAACGTAGGTACATTTATCTCTCCAAAAGATATTGTCGTTCTTTCTATTTCACATATTTTTAGATGCTGAAGATCAAATCTACGCATTTGATTTAAAAACAGATTCACAAGACACATAGGAATCAAAAATGCCTTAACCCTTTACCAAACGACACATTTTGGACTTTTCCAATTTGAAAGAGGTTGCAGACGTCAATTAAATTAAAATGGAATATGAAGGAAATGATCAGGTAGGGTAGAAATAATTGTGATAAAAGGACAAATTGCTCATCAACCCCACACATCCCTAAGACCAACAGGCCTGAGAATATTATGATAATCTAAAGAATATTTCTTTATATTTATAAATGTATTTAATCAAGTAATACATTGACTTCTAAGATCAATTCATAACTTATATTAAGAAAATTATAAAATGGTCAGAAATATATATGGATTGTGTGCAATTGACAATCATATCCACAATTCATGAGTCAAGATTCACAAATGGAACAATACATCATTAGTTATTAAAAGCAGCATATACGATAGTTAAGAACATTGCACTTCATTAATTTCAAAACCTTCTCTCGGATACAAAGTTTGAGTTTATCGTGCAGTATCATATATTGACTTTTCTTGAAAAAATTATGTTCATGGAAGATTGTGTTTTAAAAATCAATAATATATTATTAAACTGGTTTAAAACACTACAAAAAAGACATGAAATTAACATGTCATCCAAAATATTTTCATCCGGATATATGGTCACTTTCAACATATTTAAATAAAACCCGACTTTTTTCAGTTTATAAGAAAAACATTCATTACACATGTTCTTACTTCAATGCCTTTCTAAGCAGTCACCATCTGACCTAAAATGGCACTAAATGACAGGGTTTCATTTCATGTTTACAAGATGTTGATGTTGTTGTTGGTCACAGCCACACGGCCGCAGTAATATCCACTGGTAAACGTCATATGTTCAGTTTTGTGACCCCCGGGGCCGGGTCACATTTGAGCCCAGGGGAATAATTTGCACAAATTTGGTAGAGGACTATTAGACATCACTACATACCAAATTTAGTAGCCCTAGGCTCTATAATTAAGAACAAGAAGATTTTTAAAGTTTGCACAAAATAGGGCTTATTTAAGCATATGTTCATTTTTTGACCCCTGGGGCAAGGTCAAATTTGTTCCCAGGGGCATAATTTGAACAAACTAAGTAGAGAACTATTAGATGTCACTACCTACCGAATTTGGTAGAAATAGGCCCCATGGTTATGGACAAGCAGATTTGTATAGTTTGCACAAAATGGGCACAATATAAGCATATGTTCATTTTTGTGACCCCTGGGGAACGGTCAAATTTGATCCCAGGGGCTTAATTTGAACAAACTGGTAGAGGACTATAAGATTGTCATTACATACCAAATTTGTAGTATACCCTATGCCCATACGGTTATGGACAAGAAGATTTTTAAAGTTTGCACAAAATAAGCCTTTATATAAGCAAATTTTCGATGGATTTGACCCCCCCAGGGCAGGGTTAAATTTGATCCCAGGGGCATAATTTGAACACACATGATAGAGGACTATTAGATGTCACTACATTCCAAATTTGGTAGCCCTAGGCCCAATGGTTTTGGACAAGAAGATTTTTAAAGTTTGCACAAAATAGGCCTTATATAAGCAAATTTTCAATTTTTTAACCCCCCGGGGCAGAGTCAAATTTGACCCAGGGGCATTACTTGAACAAGCTTGGTAGAGGGACTATAAGATGTCACTACATACGAAATTTGGTAGCCCTAGGCCCAATGGTTATGGACAAGAAGATTTATAAAGTTTGCACAAATAGGCCTTATATAAGCAAATTTCAATTTTTTAACCTCCCGGGGCAGGGTCAATTTGACCCCAGGGCATAATTTCAACAAACTTGGTAGAGGACAATAAGATGTCACTTCATACCAAATTTGGTAACCCTACGCCATACGGTTATGAACAGAAAGATTTTTAAAGTTTTGCACAAATAGGCCTTATATAAGCAAATTTTCAATATTTTGACCCCCCGGGGCAGGGTAGTAAATTTAAACCCAGGGTCATAATTTGAACAACTTGGTAGAAGACTATAAGATGTCACTACATAGCAAATTTGGTTAGCCCTAGGCCGAATGGTTACGGACAAGAAGATTGTTAAAGTTTGCACAAAAAAGGCCTTATATAAGCAAATTTTCAATATTTTGACCCCCGGGGCAGGGTCAAATTTGACCCCAGGGGCATAATTTGAACAAACTTTGAAGAGAAGACTATAAGATGTCACTACATAGCAAATTTGGTAGCCCTAGGCCCAATGGGTTATGGACAGGAAGATTTTTTAACGTTTGCACAAAATAGGCCTTATATCAGCAAATTTTCAATTTTTTTAACCCCCCGGGGAAGAGTCAAATTTGATCCCAGGGGCATTATTTGAACAAACTTGGTAGAGGACTATCAGATGTCACTACATAGCAAATTTGGTAGCCCTAGTCCCAATGATTATGGACAAGAAGAGTTTTAAAGGTTGCACAAAATTTCAATTTTTAATCCCCCGGGGAAGGGTCAAATTTGACCCCAGGGGCATACTTTGAACAAACTTGGTGGGGACTATCAGATGTCACTACATAGCAAATTTGGTGCCTACGCCCAATGGTTATGGACAAGAAGTTTTTTTAAGTTTGCACAAATAGGCCTTATAATTAGCAAATTTTCAATTTTTTAACCCTCCCGGGGCAGGGTCAAATTGACCCCCAGGGGCATAATTTGAACAAACTTAGTTAGAGGACTATAAGATGTCACTACATACCAAAATTTGGCTAGCCTACGCCATACGTTATGGACAGAAGATTTTTAAAGTTTGCACAAATAAGCTTATAAGCAAATTTTCAATGTTTGACCCCCCGGGCAGGGTCAAATTTGATCCCAGGGGCCTTAATTTGAACAAACTTGGTAGAAGGACTACATAAGATGTCACTACATACCAAATTTGGTAGCCCTAGGCCCAATGGTTATGGACAAGAAGATTTTTAAATATTGCACAAAATCGGCCTTATATAAGCAAATTTTCAATTTTTTGACCCCCCCGGGGCATGGTTCACATTTGACCCCAGGGACATAATTTGAACAAACTTGGTAGAGGACTATAAGATGTCACTTCATTACCAAATTGGTATAGCCCTAGGCCCAATGGTTATGGACAAGAAGATTTATAAAGTTTGCACAAATAGGCCTTATATAAGCAAATTTGAATTTTTTTACCCCCCGGGGCAGGGTCAAATTTGACCCCAGGGGCATAATTTGAAACAAATTTGAAAGAGGTCACCACAGGAACATTCCTGAGAAATTTCATCAGAATTGGAACCAGTAGTTTAGGAGAAGAAGATGTTTTAAAGAAAAAGTTAACACACGCACGCACGCACGCACGGACGCACACAACGACGGACACAGGACCATGACATAAGCCCCGCTGGCCTTTGGCCAGTGGGAGCTAAAAACCGCCGAGCTAAAAATCAGCTCAATATCAGTAGTTGAAAGGCCAGCATTGAATATTCCAATAAAAGTAAACATTTTATAAACACAATAACTATACTATTTTCTCTTCTAGTATTTTCATTGGCCGACCATCAAGGCTGTAAAATTGGCTGAAAAAAGCCCTGCATTTTACCTCAGAATTATATACAAACAAAATGTACATGCAAGTACCTTATGTGTTGTGTTGAATGTAAAATTTATCTTTACATGTATATTTATTAAGTAAAAACTTCAACTGCAAATTATATAGTAGCAATGCACCAGGTACTCACATAAAACAAAAAGAACACTGTCATAGAAAACTAAACAGTTCTGTTCCTCTTGTTTTATAAACTCATAATTTTTTAATAGTAATCTGGTGACAAACTTTACCCAGATTTAACCTGAACCTAGATATCATTACACGTCCTAATTACATTCAATGGACTGGGGCCGGGGCCCTAATGTAGGGGAATTTAATACATTGTTTTGAAGAAAAAGGGGAAATTGATTTAGCTTTATGTTCAATTAATGTTGTTCAAATAATAGATATCCAACTTCAATTTTTAGCAAACTTTATAATCGTCACTGCATCTTTAAAAGAAAATAAGAAAATCCTATATGTTTCACTGAAAACAGTTGTAATGATAACAGAGTGTTTTTGCTAGAGCAATACACATTTATTTTGCTCTTAAGACGTAAACCCTTAAACATGTAGTCAGCCAAACACATGTTTCCCTGGAAAAGCCGCATTTTAAGATACACTGGTAATGGTTACAATTGACAGGTAGCTAGTTTCTTCGGCACCTGGTTACTTCGGCATCGTAATTAAATGCCACTTTGACACACGGGTTTGACCAGTTCGGCATTTACAGTTTGTCTTATCTAATTAAAATCTTATTATGGTGGCTGCCGCCCCACAACGCCGCTTAACTTTCTTTCCATATAAGATATTTTGCTGCAGCAAAGTTGTTTACAAACAAAACGGCGGCGTCTTTTCACGTTGCTAACGACGAGCAGGTGCGCGTGAAAAAACAGCGAAATTATTAACAACTATTGAAAGCAATGTGCGTTTTACTCTTTTAAAATCAGTCTGTTTTATGGCATATTTGATGTAAAAAACAATTTGGACAAAATTAAATATTGCATTTTTCCGATAAATGTGTGGCCAATTAAACAGATTCAAAAAGTACCCCTATATTTATTCTGTTTTCACTGGCTTAAACTGGGTGCCATAAGTATTCACAAACAGAAAAAAACATCGAAACAGAATTAAAGTGATAGAAAAAAAAACTACCAAACTTACCTCACATATGGTTCTATAAAATATAAATCCGTTATCCGTAATGTTGGTTTCTGCGACGTTTAAAACAATCCCACTACACACAAAGCCACATGTCCATCACGCGGGAGAACGCTGGTGCACGCGCATGCGTCGATTAGAAAGCCTGGTGTTCATTGGCTCGGTTTTTTTTTATAAACAGGCTTCTGATTGCCTCAAATATAGACGCTCAAACTTTCGGGGACACTTGCAAAAATAAAAGTTACGGTCTCGTCCATCGCATAGACAGTTTTACATGGACATCCTTTGGACACACTGGACAAAAACGTTGTGCGACTTCTCCAGATAGGTTTAAAGTTGCACAAGACACATTTTGACGAACTTTGGGCAAATGTATTGTGCGACTAGTCGCACAATGAAATTAAGACACACAATGTATATATGGGCATAAAAAAGTTGCACAATGTATCATTCGTGAGAACGGACAGACTGACTGACGGACAGACAGAAGGACGGACAAACAGACAGTTAAAAAACTATATGCCACTCTTCGGGGTCTTAAAAAGTCCATATGATAATAAACAACACCAAAAAATCAAATAATGTTAACATTACTGTAACTGTGGGCTGCATAAGTAATTCAGATTTATGTATTCAAACATAAAACCACAGAACCAAAGAAAGGATTCTAATTTTTATCATTTGTTTCAGCTCTCAAATAAACTTTATTTTCACCATGGTCCATGAAGTAGCATAAACTCCATTCTTGAGATTCAAGTGTTACATTATGACTGCTAAATATAGGAGATATCTATTGTAAAACACTTGTATTTCAAATCATTAACCAATGTCAGCATAGTTGCTGGTTTCATTAGGTCGCGAAAATATATGACAATATGAAAATAACACTTGACTTGAAGAACACGTAATCCTCCTTCCAAACAAGATTTGTATTTATTGAAATATCAACTGTTCGCCCTTATTCATGATTAATTTCATCATGATTGAGGACAGACAATGTTTAAAAGTGCAGAAATCAAATCCAAAAAATATTATGGTGGACGAACCAGTTATCGAACACCTAAGAAATTACGTTCACTTACCTTAAAATTGAAACACTTAAAATGACAAAAACATTTTGTTTAAACAAATGACTAACAGTTCAATCATTGAATGATTTATCTGTAAAGTTTTCCAGCAAACTACCTTCAAGAATTCATGACAATGTTTCCCTGATTATTGTCACCTCTAGCAGACAAAACAAAATGGCGGCCGATGTAAACATGACCTATTACCCGACACTTCATAAATACTACTCCAGTATATACAAAGTCAAATGACTATCACGTGACCCGGACTCGACGAAAAAATCTGCGTCTGCTGCAATCAAAATTGCAAACGGAAATGCTTTTTTGGTGTGTAAATGCACGTTTTGAAATGCATTTAAAAAGTAATAGCAAAAAACACCAAAACGCTGTAAATTACAATAAATGCATTCCTTTAATCTGTTTTCGGCGCATTGTTTCAAGCTAAGTAGGCAAGTAGGGAGGTCTGGACTTCATGTGCGACCATTTGTTTGGTGTTTAAACAATATTTATTTAGTTCATGAAAGTACTATAAAGCAATACAATACAACACATACATATTATATTTGAGCAATATGCTAGGCAGATAGAATTGCAGTATTGCTCTACATAAAGGCTGTAAATTACAATTGGACAGAATTGAGAAGAAGCTCGAGGCTTTATTACTAGGTCTCTTTCTGTCAGTTAGAAGCGCTGCTGTAATGGTTGTAAAAACCAAACGTATAACAACTATTTAAAAGACATGTCAAAATTACGAACAATATTTACAGTGATAGATAATTGCATACTGGTTAGAAATGTAAAAAATACTATAAACTTATATACAAAAAGTATAACAGAGTAATGTAGATAGCATAAGAGCTAATAAGTGGAGAAGGAAAGGGATGATAGCAGTGGAAGAGTATAGATTTCAGAATAAGAGAAGTTTGCGGTAAGAAAGGAAGCAGTTGCGGGAACGGGGCTCGTTAGCAGAATATGGTTTGTTCCTGAGATAGAAGTGGTTTTGAATCTATGACTATCTCGGATGAAAAAAGACTGAACATGTTTGAATATTAATGAATTTACTTCATATGAGCCGTGAAACAGATGCGGTTACGTTACAGACAATTTTTCACAGGATGTCACTCTCATGTGGAATAGAGGGGCAGTTATAAATTTGATACAAATAAATGACCCTGGGGGCGTGTTATACTGATGATTTTATAGCTCCAGTTATGTACAAGTCCAGATTTTTGCTATCAAGATAAGCACAGACGCAATTATAGTGTCAGTTATGAAATTCGCCATTTGATAAATTGTCGCCAGTTGCGACAAATGGATCGGCAGCAAAAACCCCTGGACTCACAAACTTAGAATATCATTTATAAATTATTTAATATTTTAGCAGAGTAAAATATGTTCATTTAACTACATTGAAAAGTTAGGGTTCAGCTTTGCACTGACAATGGAAAAAGTGCAATAACCCCTGAATAGAGAGTAATAGTTATGATGGTAGTTTATGTTGAGTCGGTGTTCTTTTAGAGTCGTGTTTATAGAGATTGCGATAGAAAT
>NC_068355.1:33727201-33764989 GCF_020536995.1 Dreissena polymorpha | reverse complement strand
TGACCCCTATCAATTTTGAGGTCACTAGTTCAAAGGTCAAGGTCACGGTGACCCGAAATAGTAAAATGGTTTCCCTGATGATAACTGAAGAACGCTTATTCCTAGGATCATGAAACTTTGATAGGTTAGATTGATCATGACTTGCAGATGACCCTATTGATTTTGGGTCACTCGGTCAAAGGTCAAGGTCACGGTGACCCGAAATAGTAAAATGGTTTCTGGATGATAACTCAAACGCTTATGGCTAGGATCATGAAACTTCATAGGTACATTGATCATGACTGGCAGATGACCCCTATTGATTTTCAGGTCACTAGGTCAAAGGTCAAGGTCACAGTGACCCAAACAAATATCACACAATGGCTGTCACTACAACGGAGAGCCCATATGGGGGGCATGCATGTTTACAAACAGCCCTGTTTATTTTCATTTCTTGTGTTGTTTTATTCTGTAACTATAGATATCTGATAAATTATATCTAAAGCGAAATAAGCCACCAAATCTGGCGAAAAACTCCGTGTTTGATTTGCGTGTGATCATGCAGCTAAGAATTGTGCAGAAAAAAGGCATTCACTATCTTTGTTTTGATAGATATATCGTTTAATGTTCATCAACACCGACCACAATCAACGCCATATATCTTTTTAAATCTATTAAATGTCTTGTTTTACCTTTTGGAAAAAGGTGTGGGGCCCATCCTTTGCGGAATTTTAAAACAAAAGTGAATTATAGATTTTTTAAAATCATGATTACAGTTTATATCCTACTTTGCTATACACAATTTATCCAATACTTTTGGTGTGATTGCTAAATAAGATTATTTTTATAATGCTAAAAACTAATTTAATGGCAACAATAGACAATATTGCTTGTACAATATAAAAATGCTTGTATTTTGTAACTTTTATCCCCATATTTAATCACTATTTTCATAAAGCCTTTGGCTTTCGCATGTACAATCTATATAGCATATTGTCCTGGTAATAATAAAGCGGCAATAGCATATGAAGCGACAATCGTGCTTAAAAGATTCAATACATATTTTAAACCGGGTTTAACCAACTAAAAAACAATCAAAATCTAAATGAAGCACCGCTGTTATCAATTTCTGGAAGTGAACCCCGTGCCAAATCATATTTTGTTCAGGCATCGACGAGGACAGTTCGATACGAACAACTTCACTTAGAAAACATGTGGAGAGAGCTTATTGTGGGGTATATTGCATATCAATTTTAGCTGGGCTGTTTTCGTAGAAAACCTGAGGTACACTACGCGGCCCGCGATTTTTGCCTAAATCACCGATCATCGCGTTTGGGCCAACGTGGCAAATCGCGGTAATTCGCCGCGGGGGTGGTGATCACTGTGATGACACTCTAGGGTGATTCGCGGTGATTCCGCCGTGATTTCACTGCGACCATCTTGCGATAAGATCAGCTGTTGAATCATCGCAAAACACCGCGAATCGCAGGATTGGAGTTGACTACTATATTTAAATTTCAACTTATTAACTAATGTCATTATTATTGACGATCACATTATATCGCGAAAATGTATTCCAATATGAAAGTAAACACGTACTTGCTTGAATGTCGAATCCTGATTCAAACAATATCTTTATTTGTTAAAATAACAATTGTACAGTACGGTCACGTAAAACCAACAAAGTTCGCGTCTACGGATTCTTTTGTTCTCGAAGTTTCTCCGCAGCCACAATGAGTATTTCACTCCGAATTATGCCGAGGCCTTCGGCGATAATTCGCGGATATAAGAAACGGTACAGAAAATAACCTGATATTTTTACTTCTACGCGATTGTTTTAACATTTCGTCAGCTTCTCTGCATACTCTGCATACTTCATTCAATTATCCTCGTATTTCATCTGTCAATGAGTGTGTAGGTCAGTAACCATATCGAAGAAATTACATTATGAGTTTAATCTCGGAAACAAGAATTGCTTTAAACGTTGAAATAAACGATATATTTGCATTAAAACTTAAATAAACCAGATGACAAAATCTAAAAAATGTCAACCATTTGAATAAAATCAAATGGTTTATTTGTAAATGACTACTTTTCACTTCGTCTACGATTTTTCAGAAAATGACTTTTACATGTGCATCTAAATCTTAAATTTACACATTGTTCAGATGTATGTAGTCCGCTTCTCCAATCGCCATTGGGCTGCTAGATCTATTTAATAAAATAGTAGCGTTGTAAAATTTCATTTGATGGAACACTAGCAAACGTTTTGTCTTTTACTATTTCTCGAGCAATGTTGAACGGCATATACTTTTGAAAATGGAAGCTGTGATCATTCTGAATTTTCGTATCTTTAAATGTTTCAAACATAGTTTGTTACACTTAAAATTAGGCGTGTGTGAATCGTTTGATTTGGTGGCATTCTGTTTCATTTCAGACCTCGTGCAATTTATCAGATCATAATCTCTGTGCTTTATTACTCGAACTTGTTAGTTTCTGATCACGTGTGCTACTGAAAGTAACCTTCGGGCTGTGTAGTATGGTCTGTGGAAGTTGCTAGGACCCGTGTTGATGATCCCTAAATGTTAGATAAGCATGTGCACTATCGATTAAGTTGGTTAGTACAAAATTCTACTGAAAACTGCCTTACTGCGTCTTTGTTTTATTATCCAATCAAGCCCCGAACATCCAATATCCTGTGTATTACCAGAAACAAACTTAAGGACTAGAAATGGCGCGGCAGAGGCCGACGCGTATCCCCCACGCCGAATGTTTGACCTAGGTGTGCCCCAGGGTTGGTAATGGGCCATGCATAGCTGAGATTGACCGTATTGTCATAAGAGAAGTTCATCATCAATAGAAGTTGAATTGGTGTAGAATGAAGAAGTTATATAGTAAAAGGCAATTTTGGGTGGCGGTGACATATGTGGGCAGGGCGCCCCAGGGTTGGTAATTGTGCCATGCATAGTTGAGATTGACCGTATTGTCATAAGAGAAGTTCAGTATCAATTTGAAGTGAATCGGTGTAGAATGAAGAAATTATAGTAAAAGGCAATTTTGGGCGGGTGTGGTCTATGTGGGCGGGGCCCCAGGGTTGGTAATGGGGCCATGCATAGTTGAGATTGACCGTATTGTCATAAGAGAGGTTCAGTATCAATTTGAAGTGAATCGGTTGTAGAAATGAAGAAATTATAGTAAAAGGCAATTTTGGGTGGGTGTGGTCTATGTGGGCGGGGCGCCCCAGGGTTGGTAATGGGGCCATGCATACAGTACACTCCACGCGTTTTCCCCAAAAAACGCGCTCCCTCCGCGGGGTTTTTTCTGCTAGCGAGTGTTCACGCGGCGTTGGAAGAGCGAGGTGAACTCGATAAAACGCTCGGCGTTACGCCGCGTTCGCTAATTCCCGCGGCGTGTATTATTTTAGGCTAGTCGGTAAATGCAGACACCTTCCGTTCTTATCAGTGATCGCCGCGCAACGCCGCGTTAGCAGCTGTGCTACTGGGCATGCCAAAAAATAAAAACATTGTTATAATAAATTGTTTAAATACTGTAGTACATGTATAAAAGATAATTGTATAGAAAATTAATACGTATAAAAATTATGTTTTTTAATTCACAGGTACGTCTACAATATGAATTAGTCTAATATAATACATTGACAATTTAATATTTAAATCATAACACATACGACACAAGAATAAATGTTCCGTAAAATTTCCAAATGAGAATAATAATTAGTAATCCGAAACACACTACGATTTTTAATTGTTAACACGACGTTTACAAATGCTTCCAATATACAGTCATGTATATTTCCCGACAAAAGCGCGCGAAAATTATGCTGCAATGTACAAGGTCAAGGTACAATGTATACTCCTGCAAAGCGTGCGTGTATTGATTTTTTTGATACAAACTTTGTAGCGCAGAGAACATTGTTGATTTCGGTTAAAAGTTTCTTTGGTATTTATTAACGAAATTATATCGCGAATAAGTTGATATTTCCTCTAAAATAATTTCAAATCGAACACGCCGAATCTTTATCGTTACGGTATTTTAGTAGAGTAATTATTTTAACACTAATTGTACTGTAAACTGATTACAGAAGACATCTGGGCGGAACTGGATTTTAAGTGTTTGACGTTATGAAAACACGCAAAGCTTGTCTACTGACCTATTGTGTAGACTGCTGTATTCAGTGTTTTGACAAAAGGGATTAACATGTGTGAATGTCACTCTGCCGATTTTGGTCCATAATTACTGGTAAACATTGTTTAGAATGTCGACGCAACAAGAATACAACTGTGAATATTAAATGCAATTATCAACTCAATAGTTACCACCTTTAGCAATCAATGGAATAACCTACAAACAAAGAGAAAATCAATGCATTAGCGAGCAGAGAATAGACTTTGTTCCGACAATTAAAACCATTCCTTATGCATTCGTTGAACGTGTTTACTTGAGTAAGTTATGCCTTTAGACAGGAAGCGGCTTTTCTTTGATTACGTCAAACTGTCAATTCACACAGATTTGCGAGATTTTTAGGGTCCTTGGTCATTTGTATACATGTTCATTATAGAAAATCACCTGCTAACATGAAAACTTTGGATTAAATTATCAAAATAAAAACAATGTTGCAAACTGTGTTTATATTAATTGGTAAGTATTAGTTAAAAGACGACGTTTTGTGTGTCGTAAATCAACGAGTTTTCTATACAACCACAACTACTTCTACAACCACGTCGGGATCGATCTATCTTGGTTGTTTTTTTTAATTGTAAATATTATACTACATGTACATGTATGTACTTGTAATAAATATAATTTTATTTGAAAATCAGGAAGTCAAACAAAATTAAATTGATCGTTATCTCGTAAAACGCAGAGTTTCCCCCGCGTTACCAACGCCGAGGGCCGCCGCGTCGGTTCATCAGTTTTGCCGATCGTTAACCGCCGCGTCCAAAATCATGCAAACGCCGCGTATAGCGGGATTTTCTTAATCTTCCTCCAGGTCGAAACCCGCGGAGTATGGAGGGAAATTGGGGAAAACGCGTGGAGTGTACTGTAGTTGAGATTGACTGTATTGTCATAAGATAAGTTCAATATCAATTTGAAGTGAATCCGTGTAGAAATGAAGAAATTATAGTAAAGGCAATTTTGGGTGGGTGTGGTCTATGTGGGCGGATCCCAGGGTTGGTTATGGGGCCATGCATAGTTGAGATTGACCCTAATGTCATAAGAGAAGTTCAGTATCAATTTGAAGTGAATCCGTGTAGAAATGAAAAAATTATAGTAAATGGAATTTTTTGGTGGGTGTGGCCTATGTGGGCGGGCGCCCCAGGGTTGGGATTGGGGCCATGCATAGTTGAGATTGACCCTAATGTCATAACAAAAGTTCAGTATCAATTTGAAGTGAATCCGTGTAGAAATGAAAAAATTATAGTAAATGGAAATTTTTGGTGGGTGTGGCCTATGTGGGCGGGGCGCCCCAGGGTTGGGAATGGGGCCATGCATGGTTGAGATTGACCGTATTGTCAAAAGAGAGGTCCAGTATCAATTTGAAGTGAATCGGTGTAGAAATAAAGAAGTAAATGTAAAATAACCTAAAAAAAATGAGTGATAATTTCTGACGCGGCCCCACCCCAACCGCTATAACTTTTGACCCAGGGGTCAGTTCAAAATTCCAAATAGTGCAGGGTCGCACATATGCTCATAGCTACCATGTGTGTAAGTTTCAAGGTTCTAGTGCTTTTAGTGTAGGAGGAGATAGTGGCCAGGACGGACGGACAGACAGACGGACGGACGGCGGAGATAACCACAATATCCCCACCTTTTTTTCAAAAAGCGTGGGGATAATAAGCATGTGTCGTCTGTCAAAACAATGAATGTATAGCTGTTAACATATTGAATTGCTCACACAGTTAATTTCCATATATGCTCTCGGAAACAGACTTGCATAAAACATTTAAAATAACGATATTTATTGTCATAAGAATTGCTAATATATATATATAGAAGTTTGACAATTTAAATAAACAGATATTGGTTTATTTTCACAATATTAACTCCCTTTCTCGATTCGAAAATGACGTGTACATGTTGCATTAAATCTAAACTTTAATTAATTTGTTTATTGGTCGTTGAAGAATATAATGATCTGTACACGACATTTGTGTGTAGTCAGTATACAATGCGTTTCAATAACGAAGGAACTGAAACAGCGTGACGGTTACAATACAGCGTGTTTTAATTATATTTTATTTAGAGGAAATGTCAATGCCTGGTAATTAAGTTGAAATTCACAACGAAACTTTTAATGCAAATTAAAATTAATGATATCAATGTTTTACCCACTATGAAATGTTTATTTACAAATAAATACACACGCCAATTTTCGTGAGCTTTTTATCAGAACAAAGAAATTAATTTAATTCATTTGCACTATGTATTTGTGGCTAGAATTTGTAACCGAAAATAGCTGTACACAACGTGTGCAAACCGTGTCAGGTGATTTACGGATGTACAATACAACTGATCTGATTGGGCGCTTATTTTATCAAATCTATAAATAGAAACATATGCCGAAATTCATTTGATAAATTTGAACGTTTGTGTATGACATTCTTTGGGACTCTTATTGTCAATATTAACCAGAATTCGCTTTTAAAATGGAAATCGGGCATATGCGGGATTATCGAGTAATGGATAAAGACGGAAGAAGTTGCATGTATGTGATTGAGACAGTTGAAACGTATGTATCGGGGAATCGAGGACTCGAAAAAATTCGAAGATTACATTACAATCAGTAATGAGTTCTCCATCATTGCATAATCAAAAACGCAATTATCACTCCTCCAGGTGCGGTGTCATACAGCTAGGTGCGAACACTGTTTTGTTTTATACGCAGCATTTAAAACGACAAAAAAAACTGTCAGGGACATGGGTGTGAAATACATGTTGACATTTTAAAAGGATACTCGATTATATCTTCCAACAATGCTAATAATCCCATATTGCTATAATCTCTGTGAAGATTATACATGTACATATAACGTAGGAAAATCGTTCTTCACCAAGTTGACCGGGAACGCGGTGAATCGCTGTGAATCACCGCGGAGATTATATTTATCGCATTCGCAGTGATCATGCTCGACCTAGCGTGATGAAACGCGCCAGATTGTGGTGATTTTTCACCCAAAATAAATAATGACCACCGTGTGTCTGTGATTTAGGCAAAAATCGCGGGCCGCGTAGTGTATTGTCATAGCCAGCTCGTTGTCCCCCGTCCGCGTCATGCTAAAACCTTAACATTTTGTTAAGGTTTTGAAAATTGGCTCTCAAATCAAAGTGCTTCAACCTACACCTTTGAAACGTTATATGTAGCTACACCTTGATGAGTTCTACAACCCACTTTTGGGTCACTAGGTCAAAGGTCAAGTTCACTGTGACCTCAAAAAAAATAAATTCTGACACACTTTCATTTATTCAAAACTGCACCCGCAGCTGAGCGTGCTCTTGTTATTTTAATATTTAGAACTGATAATCAGAAAAAACAATTGTAAATTGCTCTAATGTTACATTTTTTAATTAATAGTCATTTATCTGGAAACAAATAATTATTTACTAAATTCTACTTGTAATGAATGTTTAAAATTTAAAGTACTTACTTTTTGGGCAACTTTGTTTCTTTGGTCTGTGTGTGTGTTTGTGTAGCTGTTTAAAGTCACTTGTCTGAATATTGAACCATAATTTTTTGCACAAATAAAGTAACAAATTAAATCTGTTCAGCCAGTAAGCTGCTATCAAGTTTATATGTGCAGTGAGAGAAATTTACTCAGTTTGCTTGTGCCTGGCATAACTCAATCAGTATGAAGGTATTTAAATAAACCTATAATTGTACATTGAAATGAAGTGCAAAGTACAATAACCAGAACTCTGTTGTCAGTTCATGGCTTTAATTGTCTCATTATTTAGGTGATATATACCTCTCATATTGGGAATGTTAGTGTCAATTTACTATAAATTTGGACATTTTCTTATTGCTTGCCGTAAACATTTTACAACTGTTGATGATTTAACTTATATAAAGCTGTAAGTTCCAAACATTAACATATCAGTTAAATGTTTATGTCTACCGTATTTTACCATGCATAGCGCGCAGTTTTTTACCTTCAAATTTCAAAATAAAAATTCAGTGCGCATAATTGATTGACACAGCGCTTTCCTGGTTGCTATATTGCAAAAAATCCATTTTGTGATCGTAAATCTTCACAATTGCCGCCATTTTTTTATTGCAGAAAACTACACCCTATAATGTTATAGACTGAAGGGGCCGTTGTCGAAACAACAAATAGCGGGAAACGGTAGGAATGAACGGGGTAGTAACAGTTTTGACAAAAAATAAAAGATGAAGAAAATGTCTTTGTTGGTGTTTTCACACTTCTTTATTGATTGTTCATTTAAAAAAATCGAGGTATATCGATCCCCGCGTCGTCGTGGTATTGTTTGTTAAAGTTTTTGTTGTCATGAAAACTCGTCTTACAGTACAGCCAAAGCGGCACAAACATAATCTGCGGCTACGCCACGGCCAGATTATTAGTCCGCGGCGGCCGAATTGTGTGTTCACGCGGCGTATCCCCGTGGCACTCGGCATCGATCCGCGCAACGACGCCGAGTCTGTGTTAATCACGCGTACATTCGCGGAGTAAATCCGCCGCATACGTACGCGGCGGATCGAGTGAAAAGATATCCACCTACATGTACATACATGTATGTGTAGCGTAGAATTAATTACTCGCAACTGTTTATGTTTCGTTCGATTATCATTATTAACCAGGTTTTCCGAAGGAAAAAACTGGTTATTAGATTGGCGAATGCGGGCAGGCTGGCGGGCTGGCTGGCGGGCTGGCGGAATAAGCTTGTCCGGGCCATAACTATGTCGTTCATTGTCAGATTTTAAAATCATTTGGCACATTTGTTCACCATCATTGGACAGTGTGTCGCGCGAAATAATTACGTCGATATCTCCAAGGTCAAGGTCACACTTTGAGTTCAAAGGTCAAAAATGGCCATAAATGAGCTTGTCCGAGCCATAACTATGTCGTTCATCGTCAGATTTTAAAATCATTTGGCACATTTGTTCACCATCATTGGACGGTGTGTCACGCGAAATAATTACGTCGATATCTCCAAGGTCAAGGTCACACTTTGAGTTCAAAGGTCAAAAATGGCCATAAATGAGCTTGTCCTGGCCATAACTATGTCATTCATTGTGAGATTTTAAAATCATTTGGCACATTTGTTCACCATCATGGGACGGTGTGTCCCACGAAAGAATCACGTCAATATCTCCAATGTCAAGGTCGCCACGACTAAAAATAGATTTAAAAAAAAAAAAACTTACAAAGGGGGTTAATTTTTTTTGGTCATTTCAAAAGTTCAGTTTGAGTTTCCTCCCTTTATCAGATTTTTTTTTCACAATGAAAACCTGGTTTTGTGACAATTTTGTCCCTTGTTAAATTTGTAATCCGAAACACACTTCCGAATTTTAATACTAACGCGTCCTTTGGCAAATTCTAGCGTCAAATAAACAGTGCTAAAATATCCTTTGTTTCATAAAAAGCGCGCGAAAATTATGCAGACATGTAGAACGTCGTTTGGAAAGTTTGGGTGTATTTTGTGTTGTATAAATACATGAACATCACGTCAGGCGTAAATCGCGTGTTCAGTGGAGAAAAAAAAACGCCCCGATTAGACGTTATTTCATCATCTCTATAAATAGTAGCAAATGCCAAAATGTATTTGATACTTAAGGAAATATCGAGAATGTTTGTGTATCGTAAATATTTACCAGCATTTGCTTTAAAACTGGAATATACGGGATTATCGGGTAATTAGTAGCGATATTAACTGTATAATATGAACAAAATTAAACGTGTTTATATACGCATATTCAAACAATAGTTATAATAAGCTGATAATTAACAAAACTACAAATACGTTGTCACCGTCTTGATTATTGATGTGGCTTCAAACTGCTAATTTTCTCAGCTAAAATATAATAGCGGAATCAACATGCAATTAATTTATAAATCCACCATATGCTGGAGCCTTGACCACTTGTATGTGCGAAAACATAATTACGTGACCTTGTTTATGTGTGAAATACATACGCTACGGGCGGGAAACAAACTTAATAATTGGCCAGACACATTAACTATGCTTACATGTATATGCTAATACAATCCGCGCACAATAAATTTATTATGATTTTAATTATTATTATAATTGTTCTTTCAAAATTTGTTAACTACATGTAACTAATAATTAAAAAAAATATAATTTCATGATCGCATCGACTCGGCATCATGTCGCAGACCGCGGCATGCCTCGGCGGACAGATGCGAAGTTTCGCGGCGAAATGCGACTTGCCGCCACATACTGACGCGGCTTCAACGACTGACGCTGCATCGATTCGTTTTGCCTTGCCGCCGCGGATCGCGAAATACGTTTGTTCCGCTTTGGCTGTACTGTATTTGAAATGACGCTAATTATTTCAATCATATTTCTCAACTTTGCTTTTGCTTTATTTTGATAATTTAATCCAAAGTTTAATGTTAGCAATTCCGAAAATTAACACTCTTTGTGAATTGACAGTTTGACGTCATCAAAGGAAAGCCGCTTCCTGTCTGAAGCAATAAAGCGACAAGTTTCTCGCCGACAAAATTGACTTCCTTTGTCTAGCAATCAACATGCCAAACCAATCCTGTGTTTGTTCCTCAATGGCAATCGTCCAATTAAATAATAACACATGCAAAGCTCCGCCTTCAAACCTTTTGCAGAGAACGGAGGTGGAGTTTAACTGTTTATTGAGCAAGTGTTTTACGTAAGTTGAATTCCGATTTGCCGAAATTACTCGGCCCTAAGCATTGAAACGACGAATACATTTATCAATGATTTTCTGATCTCTGCATTAATATGCTACCATGCGAGTATACTACGTAGGTTACAAACCAACAATAGAGATATAGATTCGTTTTATTTTCTTTCAATAGAGACAAACAAATGATATTTGTCTAATGGCTTTACGCTGATAACGCCGATAAAGCCAACTGTATGGAATTGAGCGTTCGGGTGTATTGTTTGTCTCACCATAAATTAATTAACTAGATGCAGTGAAGGCGCGAAATACCGGGTCAAACTGGATTTAATGGGAGCATCTTTTAATGGGGAAATATTTTAAGTCGATGAAAAATAAAATGGGATCCACGGACGATTTGCGTAAAATTGGACATTGCGATGTTGCGGGCCTGCAGAAGACTATGTCATACGATGTTGTGAGCGGCAGGTTATGAAAATGTTACACTGTTCAAATGTGAGGAATAGGTCATAGTGGTCGAATTTAACGCGCAGGGATCTTGAAAAAACACGCGCAGTGTGCGGTAATAAGGACATGTACGGTGTTCTTGAGAGAATAATCTTAAAAATTGTTGAAAATATAGTGCCCTGCAACCCATGCTCCTGATCGTATAAACGCTCCCTACTTTAAAACAAAATATGAAGCGCCCGAAAAACTTAGATTAAATGATTGCGCAATATAAGAATGGCGGCCATTTTCGGCCCAATTTTCAGGTTTTTGGTCTTGAATTTTTTTTTTCTCCATTTTGGCTTTTAAAAATCGCATGCGCGTTATACATGGGAGCACGCTATACATGGTAAAATACGGTATTTTAACCTTTAATTGAGAAAATTTGGACTGAACTTGGGGAAAAATATAAACTTTTTGTAATTGGATATATGACGTGGTAATGCAGCCTAAAAAACGGCAGTATTGTTGGAGTAATTTCCATTATTCTTGTTTGTATGGTTTATTTCTTGTGTGGAGAACAAATCTGCTTAAGTTTTGAAGGTATTCAAATAAAACTTCATATACTGAACGATTGTTTTTATAAAAAATGTAGAGAACGAGGAACATAACTATTTCATAAGTATTTACAGAGTAATTGCCCTTTGTTTGGTTTGCATTTGTGGAACATTCACTCATACCTATTGATTATTGAATACAAGAACTATTTAATTAGTGTTAAGTTACATTGTAAATATTGTGATAATTAAAGTTTGTTAACGTTTGTTAATTGCTAAAGAAATAATTTATAATTAAACGTTAGGGTACACTGTATGTATAACAAGTACTCCGATACTATTTGTTTTGTACTGTGTAAACTAAGTTTGGTGTTAAATAAAATTATTTCAAGAAAAAAGCTAAACAAAGCAAACAATATTGGATTTCTTTCTCAAAATGTTTTGAGAGGGATCAAATTTAAACTATAGGTACTTAAATTTTGTCCCGAGCATGTCTTGAAAATTAAAAGGTTTCAACTTGAAAGATAGGTTTATAGATGGTGAATATGCAGTGCACTTGATCCATTACTCTTCCTCCTCTATCTTTAAAGTTATTGCCCTGTGTTTATTTGTCTATTTCAATTTTGCACAGAGAATATCTTGAAAACTAAATGAGGTAACAACTTGAAACTTAATAAGGTGGTAGACCTCAACACAGAGATGTAAAGTTCACAAAAGTTATAACTCTATCCTCCATATTTTGAGAGTAATTTCCTTTGTTGTCCCCTACCTGAGTGAAACCGGAGGGGACCTATGTTTTTCGCTCTGTGCGTCAGCCTGTCAGTCTGTCTGTCAGTCCGTCACACTTTTCTGGATCCTGCGATAATTTTAAAAGTTCTTCATATTTTTTCATGAAACTTGAAACATGGACAGATGGCAATATGGAGATTATGTTCGTCAATTCGTTTTGTCCCTACGTCTAAAATTATGGTTGCGATGGCAACAAATTAAACAAAATATACTGGAAATGGTGGAGTTTCACTGGTAGGTGACCATATTGTGAAACCAGCATATCCAATTTAAGCTACATGAGGTTCTATAATCATGCAGCCATTCTGGCTCGGACTGAATCATTTTAGGTCCAAAAAGGAAAAATGACGACGAAAAACAAAGATGAGATTTTTAACAATATTTTAATATTATCATATTAATATGCAAATAATGCATGTTTTAATTATGCATTGCCAAGACTTCTTTAGCATGTGTCTCTTCATCCTGAATGTCTGAATCCTTGTCTGAAGACACATCCTCTGACTCATCTTCTTTCGTAGGATAACCATCAGACATAGACTTGGGTGGACGCTGATAATTATTTAGTCAATGAAGACCATCACTCCGTATCATGAGCCTAAAATACAATTCATTTTGCTAAGCTGTTGTAGGCTAGCATACCTTTTAATATTATACCAGTCTTAAAGTCAATCCCAATGCTTTTGAGACTGAAAATATCGGATGATTTTTTTTAAATTAAGGGATTAAACTTTGTTGGTCCTGTATGTGGGTTTAAGTTTGTTACTTAACAACCTCATTCAATATTTAATTTTAAAATATTGTTGGTTTGCCCTTTACCGACCCTAAATTTTACAGGTGGGTAGGTAGGTAGGAAAATTATTTTATTTTATTTGAAAAATTATATTTTTAATACACTAATAGTCTATGAATATTTAAAACACTTTTATTAAAGCACTGTTGCAGTGTACGAAGCCCTATGTAGCTTAACATTATCTTGTTTGCTGTTTCTTGCATATATTAATATCAAATGCATGCTTGTGTGTTATTACATCAAATATTTGTTCATTATATGATTTTAATTGCTCAAATGCATTTGTAATTATTTAACAGCCAGACAGCTTTTATTTTTAACTTAAACCTTTCCCTTAAATTGGGCTTAATTAGCATGCAACAAGCATTGAAGGAGTGTAGAAAGACATCCCAAAGCCTTTAATGGAAAAATTCAGACGTGGCGAAAGACCATCACATTTTACAGGCCAGACTTGCCTACCAGGAGAAACAATTCACAGGCCTGTTGAAGTTTTTACAGGCCTCAATTTTAAGTGTTTGACCGGTTAGTGCATATTCTCAGCATGGAAAAGTAAATTCATAAAAGTGCAAACTGAACATTATTATAAAGCATTATTTCTTCTTGAATGCTCTGAGCTTTTATGAGTACATACGTACAGCTCAGAGGGTCAATAGCTGGGAGTTGTATTATTGCAACTAACATAAGCATGAAAACTTGATTTGGGGAAATAAATTCTGGATCTGGATAGGTACGTTGCAGGACCTTTCTGTGTAGGCGCAACGGGGGAGAGGGTGGTTAGTCCCACTGTAGGACAGTGGGTGTTAGTTTCAGTTTGTGGATATACTAACGCTTTAAACATATATACTTGAGTGTTGTTGATGTATTTAGCTAAGAGACATTAATAAATTAAATAAGTTTACCTTTACATATCCATTTCACTAACATGCCATTACAGTAAACTGTTCAGTGTGGCAAACATAATAAAGCAGAATATGCACATGAATCTGATTAAACACAGATCCACTTGCATATAAATCAAATCATGTTTGTCTTTTATTTTGCATTTTTGACAAAAAAAATCCTGTAACTGTTAGATGTATTTTCTTTTGCGAGTAGACTGCATTCCAATTTTCAAACACTTCATCACTTGTTCTGTGACATTCAGTTAATACATTTGCAAAAAAAAGAGAGTTTTATTTGTATCTAAACCTATGCTCAATCGTAGAATGACACGCTCTTTTCATTAATCGATACTAATTATATGATGTCCGTCGTAAATTCGATAGTTATTTGTTCTCGCTGAGCATCGTTATTTCTTTTAATTGTCGGCCATCTTGGATCACGTTAACAACATGTGTACAACGAACGTAAACTCGTATATGTCCGACTACTTTCGCGAACAAACGGTTAAGTATGATGTAGTTCGGCCATTTTCACGGAACACCGCCGATAGCGATGCTGGTTATAGACGCTTGCATTACTGTCTATTCTGGGGCGTATGAAATTCCAACCATCGGAGCGACCTAGATTGGTCAGGGACGATAATAATAGACATAAATACCCGCATGAATAAATATTGCTTTCGGCTCTTTTATCATCGTCGAAAAAAACGAAAATAAAAAAAATAAGTTTTCAGAAATCGCAATAAAATTTTTTGGGTCAGGGGGTAAAAAGTGGGTCGGTCGGTAAAAGGCAAACAAACTCAATTTTAATTTAGGCCTTATATATCTGGATACTCTGTTTTCCTTCGAACCCCATTATAGATATTGACAGATCGCTTCAAACTCTGGTGTAGATGTTGACAGATCGCGGGAAGATCACAATTACCTATGTTAATATCCGGCTTGCTTATGAATTAATCGGACATAACGAGAACCAGGTATGACTCAGGGTTGTCATTATGATTGTAAACAAAGGATCATTTTGGAATAGCAACCGATTCGGCCGGGGGTCATGGGGGCCGCATAGGCCTCCTTGTAGGTCCAGGTAAAAGCCCTGGTACGGGGTTCAGGGGAGGGGGCAAAGCCCCCCCCCCCCCTCCGCCCCCCCCCCCGCCCCGACTGAAAACGAATTCTAGACATTTTAGGGACAAACTACTGTTATTCTCAGAGCATAAAAAGTTCAAATGAGGTCTAAAAAGAATAGAAAATTTTCACATTTTTAGTATACTGTACAATGCAAAAACATATTATATTGATAGATCTTTGCATGTTCCGATTCTATCCATTACCCGATAATCCAGTATTATTACGATTTCTTTTTTTTCAAAACCAAATTACGGCCAATATTGACGATGAATGTCGTCTGCCATTTAACGCAAGTGCATATACGAATTGAATTGTTGGATTGGGGAATTCCCATTGAACATGTGTAAATCACGTGACGCGATTTGAGCACAGGCAGCAGTATGATAAATTTGCCCCCCCCCCCAGGAGCCGACCAGGAGAACGGTTAGTTGTGTAATCACGTTGCATTTACTGTCTTTTAACGACTGCAGTTGCATGTTGTCGGCAGCTGCATGGGAACATGTGTGTTTTCGATGAAAAAGGTCACGTCCAGTGTTCCACAATCTTTCAGCAATAGGCATATAGTGCGTTTGATACCATGTGTATATATAATACCATTACGAGAGTTGAAAAGTAAAACCAAACACAATAGGTGTACATTTAACAATCTGGAACCCCTGGGGTAAGCTCGGGGGGGGGGGGGGGGGGGGGGGGTTCCGGGGGCAGGGTAAATTTATGATACTGCTGCCTGTGGATTTGAGAGTATTGAGAACCGTTTATATTTAGTCATTACGACAAATCAACGACTCGATCTAAACTGTTACATGTACCTCCTTTCAGAAAAGTTTGCGAAAGTGTAAGTGTATATCTGAGAATAAAAACGCATCTTTCTTTAAATTTTACAGAGTAGATCTACTTTTCATTCCGGATCGTGATATAACTTGTCAGGTCATTCATACATGTAAACCTATATGTATGCATAGTTTAGCAATCCCAAAACACGTTATTTACCTACTTATTACATTATGTGTTATGACCATTTGTATAACAAAATGAATTATTTAATTGAAGTATTTTCAAATGCGTATTATTAAATGTGTTATCCGAAATCATTTTCAGATTTCATTATTCACGGAAAATTAAGAAAATTCTAGCAACAGAGACACATATAGGTGGTATCTCAGTTAAAACAGAGACAGGTTTAGATGAGTTAAACATTACACCTTGACACATACATTTATTTAAAATGTAAATTATAGCTTAACTTCACACAAAATCCATTATATGAGCAATATATAACACTTTCATATATTACTTGGTAAGGAGATATTATTTATCTTGTGGCACTATGAAGATTAAGGGATCAGTTTTCAAAGTAAACTCTTATTGTTATTTTAAACAATCAGGAGCAACTTCCATAATAGTTAATTGTTCTTGTTAAAACGGTTCAAATGTCAAATCAAGTACGAAAAATATCATTTGCGTCATTCAGACTATAAGACCCCTCCCAGACGACTAAAAGACCCCTCCCAGACGGTTTCAAATATAGAACAATCAGAAACAACATAGGTAGAAACTTTCAATCAGGAACCGTGTTCATAAAAAACTTCCAGATGATGATGAATGATTATGTATGTTGATGAAGTGCTCCAGCTACATGTATTATCAACTATTTCCTGTTTTATAAATTGTTCATAGAGTGTTCCTTAATAACACAAAATAGTTTATTTAGGAGTACTTTCCATACTTCATCGCCTGTTGACAAGTTTTACAAAGCAATTAACCTCCCCTGAATGTCAGTTTTAAGGCTACTTATAATTTGCAAATCTTTAAATTGGAATAGCCAATCAGAATGCACCGCTCAGCAAGAAACCTATTTTCATGCTTGCAGTTTGACACCATCAACAAATTGATTATTTATTATTATTATTACAGACGATAAACATTTGAAAAAGACCAAAGGTTAATTATTATGTTTATGATGCTTCATAGTCATATAATATAAGACATTTGTGATGTTACAACTTTATGAAAGTTACCCACGACTCTATCTATACTGTCTAACTCCCCTTGCGGGTATTACTGACAGGTGACTCAACAAGCATATAGCATACTGCAACCTAACTGATAGCGACACAAAGTTTGCATCTTTGAGACAGTTTTCTAATATGGTGGATAGAGCGTATGAAAAAATAACAAAATAAATAAAAAGCATTTATTTCTTGCTTTTATGGTACCATTTTCAGGAGTTTGTGCAGATAAATCTGAAAAGTTTTTGCAGTATAAATGTTCCTTAGTGCTTGCAGTGGTGATCAAATTTAGCACCTTAGGAAAATTGTGCATTACAACTCTCAGCATCTCAGCAATCCTTGCGGTTATAAAGTTGAACTATTGCAACTACAGTACAGGCACCGTGTACTTAAACAAACGCCACTCGCCACGGTGTTCATCTCACTGTGTTCGCTTACCAATATGAACCGCAAGATAGGTGTTCAGATCAAATGTTGCGGGGGCCGTTTGCCATAAGGCGAACACCGTGAATCACCGCGGACCCATAATATCTACAGCAGTGTTCATCATGTTTGCTTAAAATAAAATAATTGAACATAAACGTATTGTATTGATCCCTTTCATTTAAAAGTGATAATGAATAATGTATTTCACACCCATGCCCCGAGGAAAGTGTTTTCTGTCTTTTTAAACACCGCGTTACATATATAAAAGAAAAACGCGTTCGCACCTAGCTGTAGGATACTGCACCCGGAGGAGTGTTAATTGAGTGTGTGATTATTCAGTTAACAGTTTGAAGCCATGGAGAACTCATAACTGAATGTAGTAATCATATTATCCCGAGTCTCTGGATTCCCCGATACATACGTGTCAACTGTCTAAATCGCATACATGCAACTTTTCCCATCTTTATCCATTACTCAATAATCCCATATATGCCCGATTTCCATTTTTAAAATCAAATTATGGGTGGGTAATATCAACGATAAGAGTCATAAACACAAACGTTTGAAATTTTTGAAAGTGTTAAATGAATTTCGGTATATGATTCTATTTAAAGATATGATGAAAAAAGCTCCCAATCAGGACCGTTGTATTGCAACATGCATAAATCACCTGACATGGTTTGAAAGCGTCATGTACAGCTATTTTAGGTTACAAATTCTACATGAAATAAATGAATTTCTTTGTTCAGACTAAAAGCGCGCGAAAATTGGCGTGGGAGTATTTATTTGTAATTAAAATTTTTTGTAGCGGATACAACATTGAGATCATTTAATTTCCACTAAAAGTTTTGTTGTGAATTTCAACTTAATTACCGGGGTATCTCGCGAATTATTTGGTATTGACATTTCCTCTTACTAAAATATCATTTAAATACGCTGTATCGTTACCGTTGCGCTGTATCAGTTCCTTCATTATTGAAACAATTATTGTATTGTATACTGACTGCACACAAGTGTCGTAACATACGGATGCAATACGTAAATTCGGACAGTACTTAAAGTCGGACACAAGTAAATAAATGATTTAATACTCTCTTGATTTCTTTGAAACTCTGTATTTGTTGTTAAAAATGGCAATTGCATTGATTAACATTCAATTAGTTATTAGTATTGATCATCTTAACGCTTTATTTATGTTTCCGACTTTATGTACTGTCTGAATTTGAGTACGCATACATGTGCACATACATGTAATATCTACATGTAGTATATGATTTTCTTTTGTACATTAACATTTAAAACGCGTGAATGACTTTTGCAGACAGGTGTTTACGGTGGCTGCACAGCATCGCGGTGATCACAGGTGTTCCCGCTAACAATATCGTGCAATCGCGGCGATTCGGGTGTTCGCCGAACACCGCGGTCAGTAGCGTGTCCGGCCCCCCGTGAATTGTCACCCATAGGGAAAAGTTAACACCACAGACAGGCGTTTTTGTTTAAGTACACAGTGCCTGTACTGTAGTTTTGGACATATATTCGACCTAAACCTCCTGCATATTTGCCCTGTAAAGACTTTAAAAATACCCTCTTGGTGTCAGCTGACAATACCTGACCATAATGGATACAAATTGACAAAGTTTGAGGATTTTTTGTGTGAACTACAAGGCATACTCAAAAAGCATGTTGATAAAAAATTTTTTTAAGAAAAGTTTGTTTAAGATAAACCATACCGTTTTACGGTCATCAGAAGAGCGTTTTACGGCATCAGATTTTGGGCAGGAAAACAACTTGTGTACAGTCTAATATAGACCGGTTACGTTTAAGTATATTTACCATTCCCAGGGTACATGTAAGTATACTTACATTGTAAGAGTGTGTGAATGTCACAGTTTATTAACAGGTCATCGCTGAGTCTTCACGACTACCTTATGTGCTGACCTGCAAGTATACTTAAGAGTACCCGGGGTACATATTAGTAGTACATGAGCCAAAAATGACCAATAGCGTCATTTAATAACACATACACGCACATGAAAGCGTACAAACTATTGTCAAAGCACTTCTTGTTTAGTTTATAGTTTAACCCTATTTATTTTAACCCCAAATGCTTTGTATTTACTGTTCAAAGGTGATTACCTCAGTATTTATCATTTTATGCTTTTTAGAAGAATTTCTCTCCTGATAGTTTTCGTATTTTCACTGTTTGCTGTAATTTTTTATTTTTGTAAGGTCCAGATGACTTTGATATAGCAAAATTCTTCTGTCTTGCAGGCTAAAATTAACCACGGTCTAGAATAACCATGGTGAGTCGATTGAAACTTCAGTACTGCAAGATAATCCTGGCCACGTCCCTTGTCTGGTTCCTGCTTGATGTTGTCCTGCTCATGTACTACACAGACTGTGCCACGCACGCGTCCGTTGACTGTCAGAACACAAATAACAATGAGAAACCAGTCAAAAAATCTGAGGAGTCGTTGTTGCAGAGGATTTTACCAAAAGGTATTCAATATTCCGTGTTCTTCACTCAGAAATTTTAGTTGTTTATCTCCCCTGAATACTTCCTATAGAAATTCTGGTCCATGCAGTTGTTTGACTTGTTTTTTGACGTTGGTCTTCATTATCAATACATGGTTCACATGTATCTCCAATATCTCTGCAAAATAGAGAACTATTTGATTTCATATTAATATATGATTGGACAAAGGAAAAACTATTTGGCGATCAACTCTGGAAATATTTCCCTAGAAACAGACACACGGACATAGACATGCAAACACAGGAAGCTCCAAATACAGCCATCGACAGCAATCGAAAATGAAACCAGTCAAGCGCATGTGCAATCAGGTTTTCAATTTGACTGAGATAGATTAGTTGATTGATATGATCACATAACATGAATTATTTTCCTGCCTTTTAATAAACACAGTGTATTGGAACCTCTTCTACATTGATGTCTGGGACATATGTATGTTGTTATCTTATCTCCAGGTTATGTAGGTTGAATCCAGATTCCTGGCTGTTATTGATTAAACATCGATTTTGGTTGTTTTACCGGTCTAATTAATCAGAAAATTGTTGTAGCTAGTACCGTTCTTTATCATGTTATAACGCGCAACCCATGTATATAACACACCAGAACATTTAATGCCAAACATGGGGTCAATTATGGATATTTAGGATAGCACAATGAATTGTTCGCAAATTAGTACTCAGAATAGCCTTGTATCGATTTATGAAGTGCACCAACTTTTGAAATTGAAATTTGGGGCTTTAAAACTGCACATAATACATGGTTCTCATTACAAGTCAACTTTATTTGGTCCTGTTTTTTGGTGCATGGTTTGTTTTGATATTCTCTGTTGGACCTTTGTATAAATTCAATTAATTTTGGCACTTGACAAGTGCTATTGCTATTTATTAGGGTTGATTAATACATTATGATACTTATGTATAATATATAATTCTGTTTGCACATTTGAATATGGACGCTTGATTTGTGATTTATACAACCACGGGTGGATGATTGAAACATTCAGGGATATGTGGTTAATACAATCAGGGATTAATAATTGGTAAAATCATGGATACAAAGAATGGAGCACACAGACATGGGAGAACCTTTATTTTTGTTTGTTTTATGTGAGTCTCTTCTGTAGTATTGCTGTTGTAACCTTGTAAATGCTTTACTTTTCTGCAGAACAGGGCTTCAGTTATATGGTTCAGTTCTGTGTTTTATGATTTAAGATTTCAACTTTGCATTTTGTGCTTTTTGCATTAAGGTTTTGGTTTGGTTATAGGCAGAAAAGACTTAAATATATATTATTTATCTGGGTTTATTTGTTTTCTCTTGCTTGCTTTGAAATGGCTACAGTGGTCAGTTTCGAGCTTGATTACTCAGGGAATTATCCAAGCTTTTCTACTCATCCAAATGTTTGTGTCAGCATTATGCTCTCGTTAAGGCAAATATACAACATCTTCTTATCAATTTTTCTAAGGCAGGTATTCAACTGATTTTTGAGACGCTCTTAAGCTAAATTTCTGGGCAGAACCAGTGCTTAGCATCTTTGGTAGGTAGAAAGAACCCTTTACATTGGGATTTGGACCTGTGACCTTCTGGTGGATAGGCAGATACAGTACAGCCAAGGCGGAACAAACATATTTCGCGATCCGCGGCGGCAAGGCGCAACGAGGCGATGCTGAGTCGGCCGTTGAAGACGCGTCAGTATGCGGCGGCAAGTCGCATTTCGCAGTGAAGCTTCGCATCTGTCCGCCGAGACATGCCGAGGCAAGCCGCGATCCGCAACATGACGCCGAGTCGATGCGCATCTTCAAATCAAAATCTTTTTTAAATGATTAGTTAGTAAAAAAAATATTAAAAGAACAATTATTATATTTAAAATCATAATTAATTTAATGTGCCCGTATTCAAAATAGTTAAATAGTTAACAAAAAAGCATGCTGGTGTTTTGTGTTTAGTGATTGCTTTTCGGTTTTTAAAGAAATTGCTGTAATCCGGATAGAAATAATAATTGTTTTTAAAGAATGCAAATAAAAAAAAATTGAATTTATAAAAACAAAACACGATTATCACGGAAATGTATTAATAAAATTGCAATAATCATTTACCCTTGTCATTTTTAGAATCGGCTAACGTACTTTAAGTTACTTTGTGTGCGTTTATTGAGCGGTATGATTATTGTCTTTATCTTATATTAAACGATCAACAAACATATTTGTTTTGGGTTTTATTTTTATGTCAACATGTATTACCATATAAGCATATTTAATGTGTCTGGCCAAGTAAGTTTGTTTCCCGCCCGTAGTGTATGTATTTCACACATAAACAAGGTCATGTAATTATGTACAATTTTTTTCCCTTTTCATATCGAGACATCAAGGAGACCAGGCATCTGTTTTCGCACCTAGAAGTGGTCAAGGCTCCAGCAGATGGTGGCTTTATAATTGCTTGTTGTTTTTGCTATTATATTTTGACTGAGACAATTTCCCCACTGAACACGCGTAAATCATTCATGTATTATACATCACAAAATACACCAAAACTTTCCATGCGACGTTCTACATGTCTGCATAATTTTCGCGCGCTTTTTATGGAGGAAAAGGATATTTTAGCACTGTTTATTTGACGCTAGAATTTGTTAATGTTGCATTAGCATTAAAATTCGAAAGCGTGTTTCGGATTACAAATTTAATAAAGCTCATTTGAAAATTAAACGAAACATTAACATTGTGCGTAATTAAATCAACGATAATTTGTTAAAGAACATTACGTGCCATATCGCTTATTAAAAGGTAAAAATAAAAACTATGAAAGTAGCGTAAATCTAGGTTTCTATAATACACAAATGTACATGTAGGTGTATATCTTTTCACACAGTCCGCTGCAAACGTACGCGGCGGATTTACTCCGCGAAAGTACTCGGCGTCCTTGTGCGGATCGATGCCGCGTGCCTCTGCAATACGCCCCGTGAACACACACGAGGCGGCCGCCGCGTACTAACGATTCTTGCCGTGGCGTGACTGAGGATTATGTTTGTTCCGCGTTGGCTGTACTGTATCATATCCATGTTGTCCCGCCCTCCTTTTTGTATGCCCTTATTTTGACTTTAAAAATCAGTTTAATGTTTGTGTGTAACTACTCAATATCCCTGTTTCTCCTACAGATTTGTGATATTTTGTGTGTAACTACTCCATATCGCTGTTTCTACTACAGATTTGTGATATTTTGTGTGTAACTTCTCCATATCGCTGTTTCTCCTACAGATTTGTGATATTTTGTGTGTAACTACTCCATATCGCTGTTTCTCCTACAGATTTGTGCTATTTTGTGTGTAACTACTCCATATCCCTGTTTCTCCTACAGATTTGCGATATTTTGTGTGTAACTACTCCATATCGCTGTTTCTCCTACAGATTTGTGATATTTTGTGTGTAACTACTCCATATCGCTGTTTCTCCTACAGATTTGTGATATTTTGTGTGTAACTACTCCATATCGCTGTTTCTCCTACAGATTTGTGATATTTTGTGTGTAACTACTCCATATCGCTGTTTCTCCTACAGATTTGTGATATTTTGTGTGTAACTACTCCATATCGCTGTTTCTCCTACAGATTTGTGATATTTTATATGTAACTACTCCATATCGCTGTTTCTCCTACAGATTTGTGATATTTTGTGTGTAACCTCTCCATATCCCTGTTTCTCCTACAGATTTGTGATATTTTGTGTTAAAGGGATCTTTTCACGCTTTGGTAAATTGACAAAATTGAAAAAAGTTGTTTCAGATTCGCAAATTTTCGTTTTAGTTATGATAATTGTGAGGAAACAGTAATACTGAACATTTACCATGGTCTAATATAGCCATTATATGCATCTTTTGACGATTTTAAAACCTAAAAATTATAAAGCGTTGTAACGCGAAACGATTGAATAATTTGGAGAGTTCTGTTTTTGTCGTTAAATTTTGTGAAACTACGAAGATTGCTTATATAAGGTATAAAGTACGTCGAGTACGTGTACTCGGCGGAATAGCTCAGTAGGCTAGAGCGTTTTTACTTCAGGACTCTGGCAGGACTCCAGGGGTCACTGGTTCGAATCCTGTTCCGGGCAATGTTCTTTTCCTTTTTTAAATTTTATTCTTGATTTTTTACTGGAGCTTTTACGATCCAATGTTTACATTTATCGATATAAAGCATTTAATGAATAAGTTAAAAAATGCCAAAATCTGTGAAAAGGCCCCTTTAAGGTAGCTTTTGTGCTGATCTAGCAAAGGAGAGCATTTGGAGCCAGTTGGGTGAAGTTTTCTTACTAAAAATATTTAGAAAATTGCACTCAATAACTTGAGTTTGATTTGAGGTATTGCACTGAATTTGATTTGTTGCTAGCGTATATCAGGTGACTGAAAGAAAAATGACATTTTATATTTTATGAGCATCATACTGTGAAAACTGTGCTAAATGCGTGAGCGTAAGTGTTAGTTTAAACCTATTTATTTTAGCTCGATTGCATTGAAAGCCTAAGGCTTATATAAATGCTCTCGAGTCCGTTTCCTGGGCCTAGAACCAGTACTTGGTGTCTTTGTGGGAGATCTAAAGAACGCTCCCATGGTGGGGATCGAACCCGTGACCTCCCGGTCGCTAGGCGGACACCATATCCATTACACCACGGCGACCTTAAGTGTTGTCCCTGACACTTTCCGCTCTAATGGAATTTTTGGTAAAGTGAGGCTCTTCTTAACAAAATCCAGTTAAGATCCAAAGTGTCATCCCTGATTTGCCAATGTTGAATGCACAGGCTTATCTGGGACAAAACTTCACATACATCCATCAAGTCTGATTTTCCCAGTACATGACTTGTATATACAAGGAAGAATAGTCTGTCATGGGACAGCTCTTGTTTTAGTTATAATTGTTGCACAAAACACTCACAAGAGACATTGATATACACCCCCCCCCACATCTTCCACAATAATTGTTGCACAAAACACTCACAAGAGACATTGATATACACCCCACATCTTCCACAATAATTGTTGCACAAAACACTCACAAGAGACATTGATATACACCCCACATCTTCCACAATTCCAGTTAAGCATTGCATTACTTTCCATATCAAGGATATATCCCCCCCTGTGTTGACATGTTTAAAAAACCATGTATATTTCTATTGGTCACGGAAATATTTCTATAGCATCAATATTAATAATTTTTTAAGAACCATAACAACCGTTTTTCTAGTCACATATTAAAAACAAAATGTTTTTCAGCTGGTCAAGCATATCTGTTTATCTATAACAATGATAAATAGGTGATATTGTTTACTAAATTATATTACATGTAAATGCCACAATACATGGTGCATAGTGTATAACCTATCATATGACAATTTTGTTAAGAATGTTACTGAAATTTATACAAATCAACATTTGTGGAGTAAGCAACAAAGATTCAGAGACAAATTTTCAAGACTTAAGTATTTTGAAAATTTCAAGTACAGGGTCATTTAACTCCTGGATTTAAAAAACTAATGAACTTTTGCACCTATCTTAACAAGGCCAGCTTGAGGAGTTGTGCTAATATCGATGACTCCATTATTCAGCACATTCTGTTGTTTATCAGAGCCTGTCGCCCCGGACGAACCAGCAGGCATTCCACCCACCCGCATCAAATACATAACACCGACAAAAATGCCCAAACCAAAAGAGCCCCCAAAGCCACATAAACTGCCTGATTTTATTCCAGGTACTGTTTTTAGATATCCCAATTATGCTAGACTATGGGAAAGATCTAGGAGCAGTAAAGGCCAGGGATTTCCTTAGACTTAACAGTGTTGTTTTTTCCACCATTTTGGGATTGGGGCCAAAACCCTTCAAATTTGGGAAAAATCGCATTATTTTATCTAACATGGGGGAAATTGGTGTTGTGTGTTTGTTTTGTTAACAAATGCTTAAAAATTGAGAATAAACTTTTTTGGTAAATCTTCATGTGGAAACTAGGGCTGTCATTTGGAAAATATATACCTTTTAAGATTTGTAATGGGGCCAAGTGTCATCAAAAAATGTGATAAAAAACAACACTGTTTTTGTCCGTCTGTTTTTCTGTCTGAAAGTCAAAGGAAATCCCTAAAGACTTATGGTGCTGCTGAAATGGGGAAGCAGGACATGTTGGATCTATTGTGCTGACATTTTGCAATAATTTGCTTAATCCAAAGAAGTATTATATTGTTTGTAATAATCTAGATTTTTTAGCATTTATAATCTTTTAATTAGCAATTTCCACAAATATTAAAGACTTAAACTGGTAAAATAAAATCTTTTCATTTAACATAAAAACATTTACAAAAAATATATTGTATTTCAATAGACTTACGTGTTTTGTTTTGACTTGTCCAGAGTAGGGATGGGGGTGACAGAAAAAAGGAGCATAAATCAGTGCTCTGTTACTATAGATCTTTCCTTTGTAGACCCCTTCCAAAGCAGCTTGCCAGTAAAGAGACAAGGGTGTCTGCAAAACAATCCCCCCCCCAACAATACTCCCTTGAGAACCTGCAACAATCCCTTGACAACAATCCCTCTGCAATAATCCCTTGACAACAATCATCCGCTTTCCAATTCTTCAAATTAGCATTGTGTTTTGTTTAATACTGTAAAATCATTATTATTTGTTGGACATTAATTTTCGTTGATTTCTCAAGTTGACCTGTCCACATATTTAAAACAAACATTTCTGAAAATTACCTGGAAAATTTCTCTTTATTTTCAGAATCTTATATCAAAAATAGTTTTGGTCATTTGTGAAAAACACTAAATTTCACGCCGAAAAATTTACATGATTTTACAGTATTTAGTAACTAAACTGATTCTATGTTTCTAATCTCTAATGTTTAATATTGGTTGAATACTACCTGAAGCAATATTACAGTGTTCAGAAAAATTTCAGAAGCCAGTTATATTTTTAAAGTAGCCGGCATCTAAGCAATAAAACTGGTGTATGTCCACTATTTCAATTGATATTTTAAAGTAGTCGGCATCTAGAAATAATGAAATCCCCAGCTGCCGGTGCTTCCGGAGAACACTTAATATTACCTGATTTTCCTCCCATTTATTTATCCTATTTAATGTTAGTTGCTAGTGATGCTGGAAATGTTAGTGAGTTAGCGTATTTTTATTTGTTCTCATGTTGGCAATAACAAATTTTCAAGAATTACTTAAGTCACCTACATGTATACAAAAAAGAAAGCTTAGTAATTAGTTTTCAAACCAGAAAAATGACTAAGAAACTATGAAATAATTGGTAGTTTATTGTAGACCTATTTATTTGAGCTTAATTGCATCAAAAGTCCAAGGCTTATTGAAACGCTCGCAAGTCTGTTTCGTGGGTAGAACCAGTACTTGGTCTCTTTGGTGGCGATCTGGTAGCTAGGCAGCACACCATTTCCAATACGCAATGTTGACAATATTATTGTTTTGTTTAATGATGATCTGCAGTTGAAAAAGATACATTAATAAATAGATAATGAAGTAACTAGAGGTAGTACCAACACAGCAGTAAAATCAAGATGAGAAATTCAAATCCTGTATGTTCCAGAGCTAGCTTATCTTATTGCAATCGTATTGTACTACTAATGGATATCATCGAGTGATGTATCTGTTACAGTTTTGTTACAAGATCACAACAATTTTATCATATTTTTGTTGGATAAATCTTATAAAAGTTATTTTGGCTGAGCATGCATGGCCTATTTTTCCAAGCATCGGAGGAAAAAAATATCGTTCAAGGGTTATTGGAAAATTGTTGTATCTGCTCCACATTTGTATATAAGATACTAAACTTGCATATAAAGCTCTCCTACTCACCCCAGCGTCTGCGTGATCGTCTGTGTTAGCTCGCAAATGTTAAAGTTTTCGTACTACTCCAATTATTTTCATTGTCCCTTGACATGTTGCTTTCATATTTTGCATACTTGTTTACCAACATGACCCCAACCTATAAACAAGAGCAGACAACTCTTTCAAGCATTTTGTCATAATTATAGCCCCTTTTCCACTTAGAATATGCAGCAAATGTTAAAGTTTTCGTACTACCCCATTTATTTTCATCGTCCCTTGACATATTGCTTTCATATTTTGCATACTTGTTAACCAACATCACCCCAACCTATAAACAAGAGCAGACAACTCTATCAAGCATTTTATCATAATTATTGCCCCTTTTATACTTAGAATATGCATATTATTGATAAATCTATGTTAAAGTTTGCGTACTACCCCAAATATTTCCTATATCCTTTGACATATTGCTTTTATATTTTGCATTCTTGTTAACCAACATCACCCCAACCTATAAACAAGAGCAGACCATTGTATCAAGCATTTTTACATAATTATGGCTCCTTTTATACTTAGATAATTGAACATTTTGCTTAAATTGCCATAACTTCTTTATTTATGATCACATTTAATTATTACTTTGACAAAGCAACACATACCTGAATACCACAATGGATTCCACCCAAACAATACCCCACGCCCCTACCCAGAATCCCTTCCCCCCCCCCCCCAACTCCCCCCCAACCCCCCCCCCCCCAATTTTTTTTTTTAAACATCATTTTATAAATTACCACACCCCACATTATACCCCCTCTCACCCCCACCTCCCCCTATCCCCCTTTTTTTAAACATCATCTAATAAATTACCACATCCCACATTATACCCCCCTACACCCCCCCCATTTTTTTTCCCTTTTTTTTATTTTTTAAAGATCGTATAATAAATAACCCCACCCCACATTATATCCCCCTCTCATCCCCCTAACCCCCCTCCCAAAAATAATTTTTTCCCCTTTTTTAAGTTTTGAAAGATCGTCTAATAAATGATTGAATATGAACAATTTCCCCATGATTGCTTACGTTATACTGTCAAGCACTCGAATAGTCAAGCGCGATGTCCTCGGACTGCTCTTGTTCATAGCCAGCTTGTCGTCTGCCGTCCGCGTCGTGCTAAAACCTTAACATTGGCTCTAAAATCAAAGTGCTTCCACTTACAACTTTGAAACTTCATATGTAGATGCACCTTGATGAGTTCTACACGCCACACTCATTTTGGGGTCGCTAGGTCAAAGGTCAAGGTCATTGTGACCTCTAAAAAAAATATTATGCAGTGCTCTTGTATTATTAAACCTACGTAATATGTTACAACACAAAATATTTATTCCATGTTAAAAAGTAAGTTGCATACAATCGCAGCATTGAATAAGCTTTAAAGGTATATTAATGAAACCCTTTAACCCACAGTGAGTTGAGGGATGTATCAGATTCACCATGTCTGCCTGTCTGTCTGTTCATAGACATGGACATTGTGTGTTGAAGCACTCATGCACTGTGCAATGTGCCAGGGTTTCAGCAGTAGTTTCATACTATTTCCTCATATTAAACACGTCTATCAACTGTTGGTCACATTGACAGACATTCTGACATCACATTGCCCTCAGGTTGTCCTCACAATATCTCACATTCTCCACACCCAGTGACTTGTGGATGTCTGTATAACACTAGAGCTGTCTGACTGGACAGTCCCTGACATATGGAAATGTAGATGTCATAGGTCTTATGGAGTGTGTAAAGCTTCTAAATATAGATGTCACTTGTCATATGGTCGCTGGACTGTGTCTGATATAGCTGTGAACATGCCTCATCTTCCTCTACATGCGTCGTAAAGGGACTTGTTCATAGAATTATGTATGTTTTTCATCGGAATTTTCAAGTATGATATTTAGTAATGTTATATAGTAACTTGACAAAATATCGCTTCATGTGTCTAAGGGACTTGTTTGTGAATATGAATAATTATGTATACATGAACACAGTGTTTTTTAACCATATTTGTGATCAAACTTTGGCCCCCATTTTCAATCTCAAAGCATATAAATTAGTATATTTTTCCCCAAATGATATTTTTACCCAAATGACGGCCTACAATTTTCAAATAAAAGTTTCCAACACCAGAAATATTTCTATAATAAATTCCTTCATTGAATACATTTCGCTATAAACCCTTTTGCAAGCAGCACAAAACCAGGACAGCCTGTGAGTATCTTGCAGTCTGTTCAGGTTTTATTCTGTTTGCTGCTCATCAGTAACTAAGGGTTGGAAATGAAGCCTTTAAAACGTGAATTGAGTAAGAAAGGACCTGAATAAAATGTAAGTTTCAAAGGGACTACAAATGCGTCAAAATACGTATCTAAGTGGTAAAGGGTTTAACTGGGTAAGTTGATAACTGTCATGTGGTCGCTGGAGTGTTTCTGGTGAAGCAGTTAGGAGGCGTCAATTTTCTCTCTGTGTGTCTTACAGGGATTTGTTTATGAACTACATTTTGAAGTATGGTTTTTAATATTATAACTTGACGACATTTGGCTTCATGTGTTTAAGGGACTCATGTGTGAATATGCAGTGGATTTGCTTTGTCAATTACACGGGGGAAAATTTGGCCCAATTGTCATTCCCAATAAGTATATGTTTTTTTCTTAAATGATCACCCAGAATTCCCCACTGAAGATTTCCAAAAAAAATTAAACGCAATATTCATTTCAAACACTTGAGAGATAAATTGACTTTGAAAGTCACTAAAAGTGGTTAGAATTATAATACTGTTGATAATATGATAATTATAGGACAGTTTGTTCTACGCAAGTAACTGGTCTATTGTAGAAAATTATAATAGTGGAATAAGTTCTTCCGGGACGTATTTCAAAAGCGTCCCGAAATATCCACGGGCCCCATAAATTTCTCCACATATTACACTGGTAGATTTTGCCTAATTTTGTGTTGTTAACGTTGGCATGGGAACACTCTAAAGACCACATTTATTGCCCAATGTTCTTGAAACTTTGTAAGGACATTTGTCCAAATGATATCTAAGCCAAGTTTGAAATTGGGTCTCATGAGGTTAAAAAGTAGGCCAATTTTAAAGACTTCAATATATTGAACGCATTGTATGCCTGGTGACATGGGAAATCTTGGCTTAATGCATTTGTTCAAGGTGTCATCCCAGATAAGCCAGTGCAGTCTTCACAGGCTAATCAGGGGTGACACTTTCTACACTGGAATTTTGCTCAGAGGAGACTTAATATTCCTATAAATGATAAAAAGCATAACAGCAGAAAGTATTGTCCTTAATTACATGTAGCATGTGCATACTGCACAGGTTCATATGGGATGCCACTTTCTGCATGCATGTTCATGCATTAAGCCCAATTTTCCCAGAACAATGCTAATATTGTACTGTATGTGTATATTACTCCAGGTCTGATGGGCCGGCCAAGTATGCCTGGTGACATGGGAAAGCCTGTCAGTATCCCAGCAGACAGACTGGAGGAATCCAAGGACAAGTTCAAGATCCATCAGTTCAACCTTGTGGCTAGTGATATCATGTCCCTCAATAGAACCCTGCCAGATTACAGGATCCCTGGGTAGGTTGATCATAAATAATCCCAGTGTAGATCTCCATGATGAAAGTGAAGGAGGATCTCAGATGATCCCACTGTAGGTAGATCCTGCATGATCCTAGTGTAAGTATATTCCTCATGATCCCAGTGTAGATAGATCCCCAATAATTCCCACATAGGTAGATCCCAAATGGTCCCAGTGCAGATAGATTTCAAATGATCTAATTGTAGGTAAATACCAAATTATCCTAGTGTTGGTAGATCCTGCATGACTTCAGTGTACAATGTAGGTAGATTCTTCATGAGCCCAGTGTAGATAAATCCCAATTGATCCCAATGTGGGTAAATACCAAATGATCCCAGTGTGGGTAAATCCTGCATGATGCCAGTGTAAGTAGCTTCTTCATGATCCCAGTGTAGATAAATCCCAATTGATCCCAGTGTAGATGGATTCCAAATGATCCAAATATGGATAAATACCTAATGATCCCAGTGTAGGTAGATCCTGCATGATTCAAGTCAGAGCTACCGATAAGGTGCGTATTTGCGTAATGTAAAATTGCCAATTACGCATAGAAAAATAAAACTCTGCGTACCGAAACCCAATTGAAATTGCCGATTACACATATTGTATTTTTCCTCTGCATAACAAGTAAATCTGTCCCGGAAATTTCCGCGTCGTCCAAACGCTTTCAGTATAACCTTCAGCACAATAATATATACGGAAGAAAGCGTCTATGTAACTATGTTTTATTGTTGTGAAAATGTTGAAACCGCGAGGCCCTAAAAAGCAAAATATGGTATCCCAGGCACAAAAAACCTCAATTTTAAGTTATTTAAACGCGAGCAACACAAAATCAGAAGCGGAAAGTATAGCGAAACTAATTTTTGACGATATTGTGTCGTAGGCAAGCACTGACAGTGCTTTCATTGTTAGAAAACTGTTGAAAAAATCGTCAAACTTTTTTTTTTAAGCAAGACTGTATATTATGGATACACCTACATATTAACACAAGATCTCTGAAACTAATCAATTAAGAGTGGAACTTCAACCAGCTCATTCAGGTAAGCATTTGAGAATTTTAGACAATGAAAATACCTAAATTTAATACAAAAATACCCAATTGTCAATTAAAGTAGTGGGCACTGACTTTTTTGAAAAATGAAAATACCCTATTGAACTCAAAAGTAGTGGGTATTTACCCAATTAAAAAGTTATCTGGAGCTCTGATTCCAGCGAAGGCACATCACAAATGATCCTTTTGTTGGTAAATCTTGAATGATGTAATAGTAGGTACATCCCAAATGATCTAATTTTAGATAGATCCCTCAAAATTATAATAATGATAGTTCTAATTGGATTCTTGTTGGGGTACATCAATCCCCTAAAATTTTCTCATCAAAAAACCCTCCTTTATTGCAGGTGTCGAAATAAGAAATACCCTCCAGTTTCCAAGCTGCCAGACACGAGTGTAGTGATCGTATTCCATAATGAGGCCTGGTCTACACTGCTACGTACCATCCACAGTGTGATCAACCGCTCTCCACCCGAGCTACTGAAGGAGATAATTCTGGTTGATGATGCCAGTGAACATGGTAAGTCAGGGGAGATAATTCTGGTTGATGATGCCAGTGAACATGGTATGTCAGGGGGAGATAATTCTTGTTTATGATGCCAGTGAACACTGTATGTAAGGGGAGATAATTCAGCTCACGGTATTAAACAGCATGTTTATCACATGTTATTTTTGTCAAAGGCACAATTTTAATCAAGAAAATATTTTATACTTTATATGCCTTGTTTTGATTTGTTCACAAACTTACCCCATTTCTGCACAGAAGCAAAGTGAATATGGGTACATGCAGCCAGCATTAAACCAGAAAAGTCTATTAGGGTTTTATGGTGTTTGCTGCTCATCAGTGTTTAAGCGTTGGAAATGAAACCGTTGAAACTTAAATATAGTAAAAAAGGTTTTAAATTAATTGGATTTTCAAAGGGACTTCAACATGTCAGAATGTGTATCTTAGTTACATTTTCAGAGAGAAGTCGGACTTAATGCATAATCGTATATTGGTATCCCAGATAAGTCAGATCAGTCCCCACAGGCTTATCAGGGACAACTATTTTATAATGTTTTTTTGTTCGGACTTAATGCATAATCGTATATTGGTATCCCAGATAAGCCAGATCAGTCCCCACAGGCTTATCAGGGACAACACTTTTATAATGTTTTTTTGTTCGGACTTAATTCATGATCGTATATTGGTATCCCAGATAGGCCAGATCAGTCCCCACAGGCTTATCAGGGACAACTCTTTTATAAGTTTTTTTTGTTTAAAGGTAGTCTTTTCTAAGCAAAAATCCAGTTTAGGCAAAATGTGTCGTCCCTGATTAGTTTATGCGGACTTCACAGGCTAACAGGAACGACACTTTATGCACATGCATTTAGCCCAGTTTTCTCAGAGGAGGCTCATTTGTTCACAGAATCTAGTAAGAAAAGTCTTAAATTAAGTTTAATTGTTAAACCCTTTACCAGTAAGTAGCAAAGTGAAAATGGTTATGTTCAAACAGCCTAAAACCAGAACAGCTTGCGAGAAACTCGCAGTCTGTTCCGGTTTTAAGCTATTTGCTGCTCATCAGTATCTAAGTGTTGAAAATAAAGCCTTTAAAACTTGAATCTAGTAAGAATGGTCTTAAATAAATATAACTTTGTAAGGGACTACAAATGCGTCAAAATAGGTATCTAAGTGTTAAGGGTTAAGGGACTACAAGTTTCTAATTGGTAACGGGTTAAGGGATTACAAGTATCTAAGTAGTAAAGGGTTAAGGGACTACACATATCTAATTGGTAAAGGATTAAGGGACTACACATATCTAATTGGTAAAGGGTTAAGGGACTACACATATCTAATTGGTAAAGGATTAAGGGACTACACATATCTAATTGGTAAAGGGTAAAGGGACTACACATATCTAATTGGTAAAGGATTAAGGGACTACACATATCTAATTGGTAAAGGGTTAAGGGACTACACATATCTAATTGGTAAAGGGTTAAGGGACTACACATATCTAATTGGTAACGGGTTAAGGGATTACAAGTATCTAAGTAGTAAAGGGTTAAGGGACTACACATATCTAATTGGTAAAGGATTAAGGGACTACACATATCTAATTGGTAAAGGTGGTAAAGGGTTAAGGGACTACACATATCTAATTGGTAAAGGATTAATGGACTACCAAAAT
This sequence comes from Dreissena polymorpha, assembly GCF_020536995.1. Lineage (NCBI taxonomy): Eukaryota > Metazoa > Mollusca > Bivalvia > Myida > Dreissenidae > Dreissena > Dreissena polymorpha. The sequence continues at coordinate 33,729,913 of NC_068355.1, read as the reverse complement.
GCGTATCTGAGTGGTAAAGTGCTACACTTTCAGAGGAGCTGGGGGAGAAGTTGGACGCCTACCTGGCTACGCTGCCGGTCCACTGTTACGTGCTGCGTACAGAGGAGCGCACAGGGCTCATACGAGCACGACTCAAAGGTACACACAAAGGGCATGTTATAAGCTCACCTGAGCACAATATGAGCACAAATTATCAAAAGTTTGTCAAAAATGTGTGCCTAGAAATAAACATTTAAGTTTTGTATACCATTATTCTTCTGAAGTCCACCTTCTCAGAATAGTTAAGTTTCTTTGGGTCTCAGGGCCATGGCTCTCTTGTGGTAAATTTTAAGGGCCAAATTTTAGCCCAGTATTTAAATGTTATTATGCCCCCCTTCGAAGAAGAGGGGGTATATTGCTTTGCTCATGTCGGTCTGTCGGTCGGTCCGTCCACTCAAGAACGCTTGGGCCTAGGATCATGAAACTTCATAGGTACATTGATCATGACTTGCAGATGACCCCTATTGATTTTGAGGTCACAAGGTCAAAGGTCAAGGTCACGGTGATTGGAAATAGTAAAATGATTTTCGGATGATAACTCAAGAACGGTTTTGCCTAGGATCATGACACTTCATAGGTACATTGATCATGACTCGCAGATGACCCCTATTGATTTTCAGGTCACTAGGTCAAAGGTCTAGGTCACAGTGACAAAAATTGTATTCACACAATGGCTGCCACTACAACGGACAGCCCATATGGGGGGCATGCATGTTTTACAAACAGCCCTTGTTTAGATTGGATCAAACCTGCTGCCTCTTACTTGCTAGGTGGACACATCTTCATTTTGAGACAGTGCTGGGTCGCTGGATCCTGGTACAATTAATTCTCATAGATCTTCTTGCACATAATGTTTTTACTTGACAATGACTCTTACTAACATACACCGTTAAACTCTTTATGAAAGATTCCATTCACTGGTTGCTAAGTTACTGCATGTTAACTGCTTGCTATGTTACTGCTGTTCACTGGTTGCTATGTCACTCCAGGTGCTGTGAAGGCAAAAGGCAAGGTGAACACATTCCTGTGATAAATAACACTAAATTCACTGTTACTGCTGCTTACTATTTGCTACATGTATGTTACTTCAGGTGCTGTTATTTTGTTGTTACAATGTGTGTTACTGCATGTGCTTCTTTCTGGTTGCTTTGTTACTACAGGTACTACTATTTGGTTGCTATGTTACTGCATGTACTATTATTTGGTTGCTATGTTACTGCAGGTTTTTCTATTTGGTTGCTATGTTACTGCAGGTTTTACTATTTGGTAGTGCTGCAACAATACGCCAAAAAATGTATTGCAATATATTGTCAGTTCAAAAACCTGTATTGCAATATATCGCAATATAATGCTTATTTGTACCTAAATTATAACTTGCCAATTACCCGATAATCCCGTATATTCCAGTTTTAAAGCAATTTCTGGTAAATATTTACTATAAATGTGCACAAGAATAACAAGAAACACAAACATTCGCCAATTTTCTTAATTATCAAATACATTTTGGCATTTGTTACTATTTAAAGATGTGATGAAATAACGTCCAACCGGAGCGTTTTTTTCCACTGAACGCGTAATTCACCTGACGTGATGTTCCCGTTTTTGTACAACACAAAATACACCCATACTTTCAATGCGACGTTCTACATGTCTGTATAATTTTCGCGCGCTTTTTATTGAGACAAAGGATAAAGCACTTTTTATTTGACGCTAGAATTTTTTATTGTCGCGTTAGCATTAAATTTAAAATTTGGAAGCGTGTTTCCGAAATTCGGATTACAAATTTAATAATGCTCAATTCAGAATCGAACGAAACATTTACAGCTGTGCGCAATTAATTCAACGATAATCTGTTCAAAAGCAACGAACAAATGCTCCCATGTAACAACGCAACTCCGTATAATACACTTTTTAGAATGCTATTTTTACGTAAAAAATTATTTAAACTGCTTTGTTTTGTTAACATTGTTATTATATTTCCGATGGCTTTTCTGGACGAAATGTGAATGAATTTTTGTAAAATGTTCGTGCCGGTATGATGAAAATCGTATTGCAATCCAATATGCGGATTGCGTATTGCGATATATACCGATATACCGGTATATTGTTGCAGCACTACTATTTGGTTGCTATGTTACTGCAGGTTCTACTATTTGGTTTCTATGTTATTGCAGGTGCTGCTATTTGGTTGATATGTTACTTCAGATTCTTCGTTCTGGTTGCTACGTTACCACAGGTGATACTATTTGGTTGCTACGTTACTGCAGGTGCTACCATTCTGTTGCTATGTTACTGCAGGTGCTGCCAAATCGAAGGGCAAGGTGATCACATTCCTGGACGCTCACTGTGAGGCCACGGAAGGCTGGCTGGAACCTCTCATGGCAGAGATCTACCATGACAGGTCTGTGGTTTTTGTTTCATTAAATTTTAGCCGAAATTTGGTCCCATTCCAAATATAAAAAGTATACTTTTTTTCCAGAATGACTGCCTAAAATTCCCATATATGAGCCTGACTCTGTTTTAAAGCTAGGCTTAATGCGTGTGCGTAAAGTCATGTCCAAGATTAGCCTGTGCAGACGAGGAACAATACGTTGTGCTGTGCAGACCAGGAATAATACGTTGTGCTGTGCAGACCAGGAACAATACGTTGTGCTTTAATAGTAATTTTCATTT